>NW_026000153.1:777086-782052 GCF_001458135.2 Marmota marmota marmota
TCGCCTGGCATGCGTGCGGCCCGGGTTCGATCCTCAGCACCACATACAAACAAAGATGTTGTTCGCCAAATACTAAAAAATAAATATTAAAAAAAAATTCTCTCTCTCTCTACCTCTATCTCTCTCACTCTCTCTTTAAAAAAAAAAATTTCATTTTTCTAATAACTTATTCTCATATTTTATGAAATGTGGCTGGTTGGAAATTTAAAAACAGCTGAAAAAGTAGAAGGAATGATTCCCAGTAAGAAACTTCACTCCTTAATGCATCATTTTAGAAATCTGTGGGTCCTTGGTGGTGAGAAAAAGGACCTTTGGTGACACTTGATAGGTAGAGAGCGGATTTGTCACACATCCTGAAGTGTGTAGCAAAGCCTGTGTCCTGCACAGCTTTTGAAGGTCCTAGATATTTACATGCACAAGAATCCCCTTTATCTGAGCTTACAACCTAAAATTATTTATTGTGTAGTTTTAATACATTCTGAATCTTCCAAAATGGCAACATAGGTCCCCCAAGATTCTATTTTTATCTGCTTACCATCACTGTAGAAATTCACTTAACTGAGACCAATACAACTTTAAGTTGCCCATATATTCTTATATGACCATCAATCACTCCATTGAAAGCTTTTTTACATATGATACAAGCACTTAACGATTTCATTATGCTGAAGCTCTTGTCCAAGTACATTTTGTTTTGCTCTGTTTTTTCCAACTGTGGTACAAGTAACAAAATGTACGTTTATACAGTCCAGATGCATTAAATACATTCACATTGTTGTGCTATCATCAGCACCCATTTCAGAATTCTTTTTATCTTGCAAAACTGAAATTCTATCTATACTCATTAAGCAGTAATTCTCCATTACCTCTTCTCCCACCCTCAGCCCTGGCAACACCGTTCTACTTTCTGCCTCTATGATATGATTATTCATTTTTATGTTTTCTTTGAAGAAATGTCTATTCATGCCCTTCTGCCTTTTTAATCAGGAATTTCATGTGTATTTTGGATGTTAACCACTTACCAGGCTATGGTTTGCAGGTACAGGGTGGGGAGGAGTTGCTGCTGCTGCTATCATTACTGCCCAAATTCAGAGCAAGTTGGGTCAGGGAGGAGACAGTGTCTGGGGTGTAGGGTCAGCTACCTATGCTCAAATATTTGTGTACTGAAATATTCTGTTTAAATGGCTTCCCTATTATGTCTTTCAGGCATTACTTGGACATTATACCAATTTTGACATCATGTATGTAAGTGGTTAACTTTTCTGTGAATTTTAATTTAGGATTATAATTCAGACACTACACAGGAGGAAATTATAGATCTGAATAAAGAAACTCCAATAAAATTGGTGTAGAAGTCATAAATAGACTTGGAGGGAATATCAAAAGTCATCCTCATTGCTACATTTGAAATTACAGAACTACATATAGTTTATAATGCAGTGGCTAAGAGAAAGATTTGGAGGTCAGGTTGCCTAGTTTGAATTCCACTCAGCCAATGTTAGCTGCAAGAATTAGGCAAGTTTCTCCATTTCTCAGTTACTTTTTTCTTTTTTCTTTAAGGTAGGGATAGGACTATTACCCTCCTTACAGCTAACCCTAGAACCCTCCATCTAGGGTTAGGTGTAATAATCAAATGAGATCCACCCAAAGAGGTTCTCATACCTCCCTCCCCATGATCAGTGTGCCCCACTCGTACACTATTCAGGTAACTTAAATCTGAAGGCAGAGCAGTAAAAAGGAAAGGAAGAGCTAGGAATGTGATGATAAGCATAAACATGAAGGAAGAAAGGACCAATCAAATGCAAGCTCCTTGCATTTGACTTGACCAATCAAATGAGAGCTCCTTGGAAGGAGAGGGCCCGGCCTATGTGAGCATGCGTGCACACAGGGTGTCTAGGACTGGAGGTGGTGGGACTCCGTCCAAGCTGTGCATCTCGCACAATGCGCCTTACCTATTCTGCGGGGAGTGGAGATGCCCAGTCAAGGGAGTGGAGACCATAGGACAACTAACCCACACAAAAGGATCATAGCACCAAGATTAAAGAAAGAAAAACTGTTGCAGATGAATTTACAAACCGGAAGAATAGAATATCTTGGATTAACTGAAAACAGAATACCAAGACACAGAAAATTTAACCAAAATCACAAAACCTTGATTTCATGTAACAGTGTACAGCATTTGTTTGTTCTGCAAGCTTTTCTGTTGAGCATTTCAGCAAATATTTAGAGTAAGATTTATTATATAATCTTAAACAACAGGGACTCAAAAATGGTAAGCAGTTGTTAAAAACTGATGTTAACTCCCAGTGTTTTCTTGTTATGTCCTTCACTTGAGAGATATTTTGACAACCCAGTCTGTGTAACATGAAAGAGGCAAGGTGTTCTTATGAAATGAAGAAGTCTTTAGAGGAATGAAGGCTGAAGCTGAAGAGAATGATTCTCAAATTATGTTTAATTATCTTGCCATGAATCTGGTAATTTGTTTCACTTTTCTCAGAAGTCTTAGGTCTTGTTCTTTCATATATTATCAAGCATCTCCTCATTATGATTTGGTAGAGCTGGCGGGGGGTCACTGTAGCTTGCTTTGGTATTTTAGTACAGTGGGCAAGAGTCCGTCTCTCTCTTTAGTGGGCACCCAAAAACCTGTAGTAGCAAATCACTGGCAACAAGTTCCAACATCTGGAATTTCTAGAGTTTACCCCAAAAATCAACTGACATTTCTAGATGCTTGATTTTTAAATCGTATCCTTGGAAACATATTTCGAAGGAGAATGTTATTAAAGAATGTGTTAATAGACTGACTCAAATTTCAGCACTTATCAACCTTTGTGTTATTGGTAGCAAATGAAATCAAAACTGTATCCTGAAAAACCCACTGTCCTTTAGATATGATGTTGCCCCAGGCTCTGTTAGAAACTCACTGCAGCTGGGCATGGTGGCACACTCCTGTAACCCCAGTGGTGCAGGAGGATTGAGAGTTCAAAGCCAGTCTCAGCAATTTAGGAAGGACCTAAGCATTGTAGCAAGACCCTGTCTCAAAATGAAAAGGGCTGGGGGACGTGGCTCAGTGGTGGAGTACCCCTGGGTTCAATTCTTAATTTAAAAAAAAGAGGAGAAGGAAGATGGCGGCGAGGGGAGTGCATTGCCCCCGTGTGCTGCTTCACTGTGTGGGAGTATGACAAGTCAGGACGGCTAAAGGATATCTTGTTAGGAATTTCCAGCAATAGTGGGGTGCTCCAGAACCTGGAGGAAGGATTTCCATCGCACGAGGATCGGCTACGGGGACTCAAACGCGAGAGGTTTGTCGCACGGAGGGTAACACTGCTTATTCAGCAANAAGGGAGAAGGGCCAGAGAAGTCCCTCATTCCTTCTGCCATGTCAGGACTCAGAGGATGGCTATCTAGCAACAATGAAAGCCCCTCACCAGACATCAAACCTGCCAGGACTTGGATCTTAGACTTCTCAGAACTGTGAAAGATAGTACTTTTTTGTTTGCCAGGCACAGTGGTGCATGCCTATATAATCCCAGCAGGTCGGGAGACTGAGAAAGGAGGATCTCAAATTCAAGGCTGGTCTAAGCAACTTAACGAAACTGTCTTTAAAAAATAAAAATAAAAAAATAAAATAAAATAAATATACCCCAGTGATAAAGCACATCTGGCTTCAATCCCTATGACACCCCCCTCAATAAATAAATATGTTGTTTCTAAGCCACCTAATGCATGATAATTTGTCATTGCAGCCCACACAGGTCCAGTCAAATACCTAAGGGCCCAAGCTTTATTACTTCAGGTAAGAACTTCAAAAGCCACCTCAGGACTCTGTCCCAGGGTCTAGCCATAAATAGTAACGCAAACACATACCTAAGCTAACCATATGCACCACAGCAGAATGACTACATATAAACCAAGTTAGCTGGAAGAGCAAAAATGACTACATATGAACCAAGTTAGCTGGAAGCTCCAAAATGCTACCAAAACTGACTTTTAAATCACAATTGAAGGGAAAGTCTCTACAAGAAAATGCATTAATTGTTCTGGTGCTACAGACTAGTAATCAGAAAACTCAGATAGTAGTCCCCTTCAAGTCACGGTGCCCAGCAGCCTAATCCCTCCAGCAGGGCTGGCCTTCTCCACTCAAACCCATGGGAAAAAGAGCTGCCAAAGGAAATCCATCATCAGCATCACCAGCATGAACTGCTAGAAACCCGGGTACATCCTACCCTGTTATAGGAATGATCTTGGATCACTAAGACTCAAAGTGTAAAAAATATAGCAAGTCTTCTGAAATTAAGGTTTGAAAAGTCACTGTTTTTCTGGGTGCAATGGTGCATGCCTATGAATCCCAATGACTCGGGAGGTTGAGGCAGGAGGATCACAATTTCTAGGCCAGCCTCAATAACTTAGTGAGACCCTGTCTCCAAATAAAAAATTAAAAGGGGGCTGGGGATATAGCTCAGTTGGTAGAGTGCTTGCCTCACATGCACAAAGCCCTGGGTTCAATCCACAGCACCACTAAATAAATAAATGGAATGGAATGGGGCGGAACAGAACAGAATGGGAGATGGAGCTAAGTGGTAAAAGAACCCATGGGTTTAATCCCCAGGAACAAGCAAAATAAAACTAAAAGTCACTGCTTGCTTCCACAAGGGTTGTCATAAAGAAAATACAGATTTTTAAGTACATAAAGCTAAGAAAAAATAAAAAACAATGAGGCATGCCCATTAAACCAAACTGCACATTTCTGTCATAAGAATGGATCCCTGCTGGTCGCAGTGGCACATGCCTGTAATCCCAGTGGCTTGGAAGTTGAGGGAAGATGATCACTAATTCAAAACCAGCCTCAGCAAAAGCAAGGCACTAAGAAATTCAATGAGACCCTGTCTCTATATAATAGGGCTGGGCATGTGGCTCAGTGGTTAAGCACCCCTGGGTTCAATCGCCATACAAAAAAAAAAAAAAAAAA
>NW_026000153.1:782075-786175 GCF_001458135.2 Marmota marmota marmota
AGTGGGAGGAGAGGAGGAGGAGGAGGAGGGAGGGGAGGGGAGGAGAGGTGGGGAGGGGCGAGGGTGGAGGATGGGAAAGGCAGCGGAGCACAACAGACACTAGTATGGCAATTTGTAAATCAATGGATGTGTAACTGATGTGATTCTGCAATCTGTGTATGGGGTGAAGGTGGGAGTTCATAACCCACTTGAATCACAGTGTCGAATATGATATGTCAAGAAATTTGTAATGGTTTGAACAACCCACAATAAAAAATTAAAAAATAAAAAAAATTTAAAAAAGATCTTTTTAAAATTAAATTGTAATACAATTGCACAATGTACGATATTTATTGAATGAGTTACATAAAAATAAAATTCTTGCTTTATTATTGTTCAAAAAAGTCTTTTTTTTTTTTTAAGGAGTCTGAAATACCACATTCATTATCATCAACCAGAGTACGCCTATTAAACAATTTTGATCTTTGTATATTCAGGTACATGTAGGAGAGGGTAGGGGTTGTGGACACAAAACATTCACCAATGGAGGAATTTAGCAAGTTGAACACAGAAGTGTTCAGAAGCTGGTTGATGATGGCCAGTTGCCAAAAAGCATCACACACCTCTGTTCAACCAGCCCACTGAACATCTACCATGATCTATCAGACAGGAACCAAAAACCAAGGAACCCTGAAAAGGAATCAGTGTCTAGGAAATAAGATGTCTAGGAAAGATCACAGAAAACTAAATGCTCTCCACAGAAGGACAAATGAGGCCACTCAGCAAGGCAGAAACAACAGAGGGGGAAATGCCCTAACACTGAGGCAACCCTTGCCTTTCTGGCTGCTGATGCTAAAATTAGAAATAATCGGATTAAGAGTGCCCTGCTGTTCCCAATTTATTACTCCCAGGTAGGGAACTTCTCCCTCTCCCATGTTAACCTTGAATATTTTATTCATTAAAATCAGAGGTTGGAAGCAATTAGAAAAGAGCAACAAGAAAAGGTTTCTACACACTTAAACTGAAAGGATGTGCATTACATATACATCTTTAGTGCTGAATCACATGGATAACTCAAATACATGTTCTTTTTTAAAACAAAGTCTAAGGAGACGTCACTTAATCAAAGGTTATCTACAAGTGAGCAGTGAATTTTAAAGCAATTTACTTGTGAGCAGTCCTCTGAGAAATAAAAGGTTCAACCTGCCTCTTTGAAAATGTAGAAGGAACAAAAAAATTATAGTCCAAGAAACAAAAACTCCAGTTTCTTGATCCAGATAAAACCAAACAAGTAAGTTTTCCCTCTTTCTTCCATTGAATGCAGCTATCAATTCTAAACAGAGTAATAAGGCAACTATTTGAAGACTCTGGAAAGTAAATGATGGCAGATGAGTAGAAGAATTTGTAGTAGTACTGACCTTGAGGTAGTCTATTTACCACTTTTCTTCTTCAGGTATGTACCAGGCCAAACTCCGGGCAAAACAAAATTTGAAAGGTCTTAGTGGACACAGAAAATAACTTAGGAAAAAACCTGTCCTAGCTTCAGAGCAAGAAGGATCACCTAAAGCTGTGCTGAAAAGGAGGAACCCTGGCTTCAAGAGAATGGCTTGACTCCTGTTGCTATAGAACCAAAAAGGGAAAGAAGCCCCAGAGAACCCATAAATACTAACAAGATCATGGAGAGGGAGGAGCCCAGGAAAGTCAGTAGGAAATCCTAAGTTTAGCCCCCAAATAAATAAGCTTGAATGCAAACAAACAACATACTCGGACTTTTGAGAGCTTAACCATGGGATAGACTGGCCAGGTCCTGGACTGGCAGCCACTGGGTGATGAACATGAGACCAATCCAAAGAATACTTCAAAAGCTGCAAAAACAACTGAAATTGGAACCCTAGCCCACACAAGGCTGTTTGCAACTTGCAGCCTGAACTCAGCTAAGTAAACTGTACCTAAATCGGAATCATCAGAATTCTCCACAGGGAATAAACCAGACCAGAGTCTCATAATATTCAAGATGTCCACAATACAATCCAAAATTATGTGGCATATGAAAACTAGAAAAATCTAGACTCATGAGATAGACAATGCAAATGGCAAGAATGAAACAGATGTTGAAATTATCTGTCAAAGCCTTTAAATGCACTTCTTATATATTAAAAAAAAATACTCCACAAAGGGAAAAACAGAGTCCAAGAAATAGGAGATATTAATAAATTCACTGTATGGGCTCACAGCAGACTGGATTACTACAGAAGAAATTGTCTTTGCCCATGAAGACAAATCAATAGCAATTATTCCATCTGAGCAACCAAGAGAAAACAGACTGAACAAAATGAACAAAGACTCAAAGACCAGTGGGAAAATGCAAAATGCCTAAATTCATGTTACTGGTATCCTAAAGCAAGAGGGAAAAGAAAATTTTTGCAAACAAAAAGAATTTGCAAAAATGATAGACAAGGTATTCCAATTTTGGCAAGATGTAGATCTGAGACTTAAAATGTACAGTGAATCTCAAACAAGACAAATCCAAAGAAATCTATCTGGAGATATGCATCATAACTATTTATCAAAGGTCAAAGGCAAAAAAAAAAAAAAAAAAAAGAATCTCAAAAACAACCAGAGAAAAATGACATTACTTACAGGGCAGTGGTTCTTTAAAGAGATTTATATTGCCCCCAAAAGGATATGTGGCAACTTGTGGAGGCAGAGATCTGCTGGAATCAAGTGGGCAGAGGCCAACTATGCTACTAATGAATCCACAAAACACAACAATGCTCTGTCTTTAACAAACATATCAGCTATTAGGCTATAGTCTCAAAGTAAAATGATACAATATACTATGCATGCATTAATCAAAAGCTGGAGTAATATTTAATTGCAGACAAATTAGAATTCAGAGCAAAGAAATTTACCAGGGATAAAGAATGACATTACAGGGCTGGGGATGTGGCTCAGGCGGTAGCGCGCTCGCCTGGCATGCGTGCGGCCCGGGTTCGATCCTCAGCACCACATACAAACAAAGATGTTGTGTCCGCCGAAAACTAAAAAATAAATATTAAAATTCTCTCTAAAAAAAGAAAATAAATAAAATGCTCCCATATATATATATATAAAAAATGACATTACATCATGATAAAAGTGTGAATTTACCTTTGAAGACAGGAATACTAAATGGACTTAGCAATCGGGTTATGAAATATGAAACAGGGCTGGAAAGAAAAACACTTAAATCCATGATAATAGTGATAAATTCCAATAGTCCATTCTTAGGAATGGATAAGTAAAATTCAACAAATATACAGAACTGAATAGTATCAACCAACTGGGATTAACCTTTACAGAGCACACCACCCAATAACATGAGACATCCACCATCCATGAGAATATGATAAAAATCTACCTCAAAATTATACCCATAAAAAAAATTATTAATAGATTTTCAAGAATTATAAATACACAAGATAATGTTCACTAGCCATAAGAGATTTAAACTAGAAGTCATTAACAGAAAGGTAATAGGAACATCTCCAATCATTTAAAAACTATAAATAAAAAAAGAAAACTATAAATACATATAACTTCTTAAGAGTGGGGTAGGGGAGGAATCAGTGAAACCAAATGCTGGTTTGGGGGACTTTTTTTTTTTTTTGGAGGGAGGGGGAATCAAAGATGGAAAAATGGATAACCCCTGGCAAGATTGACAGAGATAGAAAAGAAAGTCAGAGCAAGAGGACAAAAGTTACCATGTCAGATCTAAAAAAGGGATATCACTACATCCCCAAAGGAAGTTAAAGGTTAGTAAGGGAATATTACAAAACTCTATGCATTTCTATTCAACAATCTGAATAAAACAAACCAATTCTTCAAAAACTAAATTGCCAAAATTATTCAAGATGAAGTAACCAGAAGAATCCTGTTAACTATTGAAGAAATAGTTTTAACTTTAAAAAGAAAAATCTGAGGTTTTGAAATTCTTTGTTCAGCTGATTTCACTAACAAATTCTACCAAACATTTAAAACCACAAAACCAATTCAGTATAATAACTTTCAGAAGGAGGGGAAAAAAGTTTGGAAACTGTTTTTTTTTTTTTTTTTTTTTTTTTTTTGGAAAGTAGTGAATC
>NW_026000153.1:786645-812626 GCF_001458135.2 Marmota marmota marmota
AAAAAAAAAAAAAAAAAAAACAGTTTCCAAACTTTTTTCCCCTCCTTCTGTATGATGGTGGGCCTTGAACCCAGGGTCTTACACATAGTAGGCAAGTTCTCCACCACTGACCTGTATTTCCAACCTCTTCCAATATATTTTGAGGTTGTTACCATGATAACAAAAATCAAAGACAATAGAACAAAAAGTACTCATGAATAGAGAAGTCCTTGATTTGTTAGCAAACTGAATCAAGCAATATATGAAAAGAGTAAAACACCACAGCAAAGTAGAGTTTACATGGTAGGAATGCAAGGTTGATTCAATATTTGTAAAATATTATTTATCATAACAGCCTAGAAAAATTACATGATCATATCAGTTTATGCAGAAGCAGCACTAGAAACAATCCAACACTCATTGATCATATAGGCTATCAGCAAATGGAGAATAGAAAGAAGGCAATATTTTCAACCTGGACATCTACAGGAAAATCTGCTAACATTTTTATGTAAGAGCAAAGATAATATTTTTTCACAAAGATTGAGAAAAGAGTAAGGATGTTGGGGTCCTAGTCAATGCTTACAGCAAGAAAAGAAAAAGAATGGAAAGGAAAAAAATAAAACTGCCTGTTTGTAATAACATGATTATCTAAGTAGCAAATCCTTAACTTTAAGAACTAATGTTTAGGAATGTGAAAGGATATAAATCAATACACAAAAATCAAACATTTCTCTATATTAAAAACCAACAAAAGGAAAACAAAAATTAATATTTGCCCATTAGCATAGCTAAATAAGTATTGGCAAGGATATGGAAAAATTAGAACACAGTACACTATTAGTAGAAGTGTAAAATGGTGCAGCTTCTATGGTGGTTCTTAAAAAACTAAAATAGGGACTGGGGTTGTAGCTCAGTAGTAGAGCTCTTAGCTAGCATGCAGAAGGCCCTGGGTTCTAGCCCCAGCATTGAAAGATATTAAAATTAAAAATACTTAAATTGCAAGCCAGACACAGTGTGTGCACCTGTGGTATCAGCTACTTGGAAGGCTCAGGAAGGAGGATCAAGTGAGCCCAAGAATTCAAGGCCAGCCCAGGCATCAATTAGCAAGACCCTGTCTCCATTGCATAACACCCAGCAATTCCAATTCTGGGAATGTACTCCAAAGAAATGAAAGCAGGGTCTTAAATAGATATTAGATCACCTATTTCACAGCAGCATTATTCACAATAGTCAAAATGTAAAACAATCTCATGTTCGTGGATACAAGAATGGATAAACCATTATGGAATATCCACGTAATAAGATATTATTCATATCTACTTAGCTTGATCTGCTACTTGTTTATACCATGGCAATAATTGGACCCAAATTCTCATTTGATTCATTTCAAGTGCTCTCTGTTTAACTATGTCTACAAAAAGGTCTTTACATATGAAATTAGTAGCTTTGTATAAATATAATTGTTTTTAAAAATAAAATATTAAAAACCAGAAAATGGAGGGAAAGCGTATGAAGGAAGAGGGAAGATGGAGTCCTTTTTTCCTCATATTCATAACTTCAATTTCATCCCACCAAATTTTTGGGGGGACTTTTGGTTTTTGCCTCCCCCCACCCCCAGTTTATGCCATTTGGTAATCTATGTGATTTACGATTGATTCCTTCCAAATAATCTGATTGTCCTTCTAGATGAGGTATAGGGTTATTATTTGACTTGTTATTCTGCTATGCATTCTTTCAAAATGTGCCAAGTGAATCCCCACACTGAGGATATACCAGTGAACAGTCCACTCTCTATTGAGCCTCTCCTTCTCCCACTTAGGATATATTTGGCCACAGAAAACAGCAAGTGTACAGGTAAGTGTTTTGAAAGTTTCCACGAATTTGGAAAGAACAATAAAAATCCCATGCAGAATAAATAAATAAATAAATGTTTTTAGAATAGGCTTTTTAAAGCGTGCTCTGTCGACTGGCCACAGAGCACTAGTGTCTGGATAACAATTACCCAATTTCCTAGCCCCAAGCAGTTAACTTCTCTTCCTCCTAGTCTTCATGCATGCATTCACACTTAAGACTAATTGTCAACCTGAACTTTGAAGAAGTATAGAATCATGTAAAACACTGCCCAGCCAGGCATGGTGGTGCACACTTGTAGTACCAGCTACTTAAAAGGCTAAGGCAGATCTCTTGAGACCGGGAGTTTAGGGCCTTCCCCAGAGCTCTGCCTGAAATACAGATGAGAGATTTATTTACCAATTATTTCTTCTTGGATTGGCCATGACTGCTAGTAAATACTACTGAAACAAAAGATCTCTCCATTTACAATGAGCACTTAATAGGTAGTCTGTGTTGTTGATAGTTTGACATAATTCAAATAGAAAGGACTGAGTATATTCACTTAAGTTACAGAACGCATATGCAGACTGTGAAATTTAAAGAACAGCTTCACAATTTAGCACTAACACAGAACCCCAAAACTGCCAACCCTGCACCTCCTAAACATAGGAGCTTGAACACATGAAGCGGAAGCTTGAACACACGAAGCAGAAGCTGCCTGTGTATCACCCCTTATGAATGATTGTATCTACATGCTAGTTTCTCCATTTAAAAATATGAGCTACCTTTAAAAGGCTGAGTTAAGACTGACTCCTCTACAGGAAGGTGGCCAAGGGTATAGGAAAGAAGACCAAAGGAAGCATCAAAGAGGAAGCAATTAAGGACACTTGGTGTCCTTTGGCCAGAAGGGAGAGGAGGACTACAAGACCAAGCCAGTGTGACTTCAGCAGTATTAAAGTTCAGAGAGAAGGCAAAGCAATACTTTGAGAGGAAAAGAAATTTGGTTTCAGATACCTCAAGTTTAAAAGATACCAAAGTACGTTTACTTTCCATGCAGAAACAAAAATGCAGGAGACAAGTGAAATTTGAGATGGTTTTTAAAAGGAAACAGAGAAAAGTTCACTTAGAAAAGTACATGCCACAGAATGTTAGAGAAGAACAACCAAGATTGAGAAGATCTGCAGGGAGAGGAACTGAGGGCATAAACGTAACACAAAAATGAACCACAAAAAAAGGCAGTGATTTGATCTCCCAAGAGCATGATCACACAATGACCTTCAACACCATTTCCAAAGCAGCCAGGGCAGAGCAGAGGGCCAACCCTAGTCTTTTGGGACAGGAAGATTCAAGATAAACCTGGGGCTTCTTGTACCACAAAATTAAGGAAGCTAATAACTACTGAGGTGGCATCAAAAGAACACTGACACTAACTTGAAGCTAGCAAGGTCCTCTCAGGATAATGTAAACATCATTGAGAATGATTCCAATAATACTGAAACCTAATAATATTTAAACCCATGAGCTTGTAGTTTATACACAAATTCACTGCCATCCTTCCAGAATGCCAACACACCCTAAGGGGTGAGGGGAGGGTACCAAGCATTTGTCCCATTTCTTTTATACAAACTATACCTCAGAGTATTCTAACAACTACTGAGGACAAATTCCTCCTTACAAATACATTCCAACTAATAAATGAAGAAATGGTAGAGCTCAAATACTACTAGTTCCTGCAAGCACACAATAATGAAATCTAAGCAATGATCAATGACATTTCACATCACAAGGAGACAGACACTATTTACTTCCTAATTAAAGAATATATACCACCTATATATCCTTTTGTCTTGTCAAAATAAACTAAAAGCAAACTTGTGTATAATCCAAGCCCACCAGGCATCAGAGGGATGTGTTAAGTGACCACATATGGATATAGTTCAGCAAAATAAGAATGTGGAACACTATACAGAATAAACCAACTTAAAGGAACAGGGTGGGAGAGCAGAAGGGTTGGGTATAGTGGTGCACACTTGTAATCCTAGTGACTAGGGAGGCTGAGCCTGGAAGGATTGCAAGTTCATCCTCAGCAATTTATGACCTTCAGCAACTTGGCAAGACTGTGTCTGAAAACAAAAATTTAAAAGGGCTGGGGGTGTAGTTCAATCCCTGGTAGCACATGGAGGAAAATAAGGGTGCAGGTGGGGGGCTATTGACGAGAGGATATGCAACAGAATAACCCAAAAGATCAACGAATTTTTGCCAGGCATGATGCATGCCTGTAATCCCAGCAACCTGGGAAGCTGAGGTAAAGGGATCCCAAGTTCAAAGTTGGCCTGGGGAATTTAGTGAGACTCTGTCTCAGAATAAGAAGTGTTGCCGGGCATGGTGGTACATGCCTCCAATCCCAGCAATTTGGGAGACTGAGGCAGGAGGATCGCAAGTAAAAACTCATCCTCAACAATAACAAGATCCTATCTCAAAAAGGGCTAGGGATGTAGCTCAGCAATGAAGTGCCCCTGGGTTCAATTCTTGGTACCAAAATAGACAGAGACTGACTTTTATGGGTTGAATTGTGCTCTCCAAAAAAATTCATGATAAAGTCTTAATTCCCAGTATTTCCAAATATTACCTTATTTGAAGAGTCTTTATGGGGGCAAATTAAGTTAAAATGAGGTTACTAGGGTGAACATAACTGGTCCTAATCAAAAGGGGAAGTTTGGCAACAGACACAGCAAGAAGGCTACACCACAAAAATCAGAGTTGTGCTGCCACAATCCAAGGAACTATCAGAAAGCCAAGAGAGAAGCTTCAAACAACTCCTTCCCTCATAGCCCTGAGAAGAGGCCCACCTGAAGACAACCGAGCATCCCTGACTTGAGTCTCCAGAAACATGATACAGTGAGTTTCTGTTGTTCAAACCTCCCAGTTTATGTTATTTTATTATGGCAGTCCTAGTAAATAAGACAGAGTATCTTTTAGGGATACATACCAAAGTCTTTAATAATGAGGAGATATAATGTTTAGGATTTACTCCAAAACAATCTAGAAAAGGGGGACAAGTATAGATGTACAAATAAAACAAGATTGTTCCCCCCATACTTACAATGGTAGTAACTGGGCTTCATTAGCTTATTTTTGTGTTTGATATTTTCATAATAAAACATTTAAATAAAAAGCAAGAAGACCTTCAAGATCACCTCGGGGAGGGGAAAACACATACAACTACAGAAGTACAAAAGGAAAACAAATGTCCAAGGATCACAGCACAAGGTCTTGGAAAGCTCATGGAGATAGCAGGCAGGAACCAGAAATACTTGCCTCACATGCCTGTCATAGGGAGACTGGAATTCTCCTGCATGCCAGTCACTAGATGATTTCTGAGAATGAAAGGTCTGACCCACCCCAGAGCAATCATGCACAAAATACCTACTGTCCACAGTTCCCCAAACACCAGAGTTTTCCAAAGACACTCATCACTCCTTCATCACTCAAAGCCAGAGTCTTTCCTCCAGACCTGGCCATTTCTGTCAGGTTCCCTGTCAGACTTTCAGGATCATGTTGAAAGCAAATTAGTGATAACCGAAAGAAAGAGAAACTTACGTTTTGCTGGAAGTTTCCTGATAGAGCAACCTGACTATGGGCTAGGTATGCAGCTCAGTGGTGGAGCACTTGCCTCCAGGTGTCAGTGTGGGTTTGATCCCCAGTGCTACCAAAATAACAAAAACAAAAACCAGAACAGAAACTCTGACCTCCTCCACCACATGACCTGGACACTTTCGTTACTCCACATCTGTGTAATCAGTGGTCTCATCTGTGAAGTGGGGACATAGGACTATTGTGAAGATTAAAACAGGTCAATCTGGTATCTAGCACCCAAGCACTCAGTGTTGTCATTTGTCATGTGATCAAAGTCAGGCCATTGTGAAGAAAATCACCACCCACATACCCAGTTATTATCAGCTTCTGCTTTATTTAGAGCTCTAACTTATCCTTCAATCTTTATGTGTTATTTCTAACATTTTACATTAGTGATTTCCATTACTTCTGGCTTGGTTCATGGTTTGTATCAACTCAACTGCCTTTACACATTTTCTGTTTGACTGAGTTCAAGTACTTCATGTTGTCAGCTTTATATTATCAATTTTACTTAAAATGTTCTGTCTTGGGGTTGGGGCTGTAGCTCAGTGGTAGAGTGCTTGCCTAGCACATGTGAGGCACTGGGTTCAATCCTTAAAATTTTACCCCATAAAAATGAATAAAATAAAGGGATGTATCCATCTACCACTTAAAAAAATCTTTTTAATGCTCTGTCTCATGCAATTTCTAGCTAGCATTAATTCCTGTAACCATCATGAAACAGCTAACAACTGACCACAGCACTTAAAAGCAATTTGCACTTGGACAGAAGAATGACAGGTCCTATCTTATATATGGCAACGTCCTCCATAGACCCCGTCCTAATCTCTTCACTTGAAAGTCACCCCACTGAACCCCAACCCAAGATAGTCTTCTCTCTGGATTTCCTCTCTAAGCTATTTTATATTAACTATGGTATTATTCCCCCCACCACCACCAAAATAGATAACGTGGCATCACTATTTTCCTTATTTTTCTTAAATAAGGTCCCCCTCAGTTTCCCTTTTTCTGCCAGACCCTGGCTTACTGACATTGCTATTTCTACTCTTAATAGTATAGCCTGATCTCCTTAGAAGGGAGGTCTTCTGCAGTCAGTCTTTTCTTCCCATAGTCAGAGTTCACATAGACAGGAAATAGACATCCTTGAGATGTTACCAACCTTAAGAAGCCGTTATTAATCTTATATAAATTCATGACCTCTACAACTCATCCTCGTTAAGTAATCTTCTAAATTCAGCGTGGATGACATAATCTCTCATTATAAGTACTTGCTTCATCTCACATGAAGATGATCATTCTCTAAGGTTTCTACCTTATATAGAACATGTGTTTTGATTTGGCCTGAAATGTGGGCATCTTTCCAGTACCCTAGGGTTTTAGCCAGAGTGGGTGGCTGATGTGAGGGTGACTCTCAGGAAGACTCTGCTGCCCTTTCCTAGGACACCTTGATATTCATGTAACACTCCCTACACCACACTAGGGAAGAATTAACTGTTTTTAACTGTAAAAAGAAAGCCAAGGGTGTTTTAATACTATAGAAGTCAACTTTCTCTGAACTGGTTTTTAGGCTCTGGATTTAAAGGTAACGTCAAATACGGAAGTATTCTGTTAGGGCAATTCTAGGGCCCTAAAGAAGAAGAAGCTTTTAAGATTTCCTATAAAATCCACTTAGTTGCAAAAATTGCTTCAAGCACAGAAAGAAGCACCAAAAAGACTTTTAAAAGATCATTAACCCATTAAGTTCCAAATTTTCAATATTTGCACTCAATAGGTTAACATTTGTTGCTCAATTTAAGGTTTTACAGATGTTCCACATCTGGGACAAAATGGATTAAGATAACTCTGCTCTTGGGGTGGGGGCAGCAAGCAATATTTTATACTGCAATTTTCACCTGGACCTTTGGGTGTTTCATTGTTAGTATACCAGTTGCTTACCTCCCATGTCAAGAAGCAGAGCCCAAACCATCAGCCTGTATATACCCGGAATATACTTCAACTATAAAGAGCCCCCTTTATTCCACTGTTGGGCCGAAAAGGCAACTTTCACTTCCTTAATCATACCACACAACACATACTGAAGAAAAAACTTACGGTGCTGAAACCCTTTCAGAATTTTTTCCTAACATATTTGTCTTTCAAGTTCAATTAAATCCAGGAAAAATTAAATATCTATGTGTTGAGATAAAGCCAAAGAACACTCTGTATTTTCCAGCAAAAAGAAGATTTTATAAAATGCATCCCTATTAAGTACTTGTCAGGCCACATATTCAAATCTTTGTCTTGGAAATACAGTCATTTCAGTCATGGGCAACATCAGGGTTAAAAATCTTACAATACAGGTGTGACCACCCGTACCTCACATAGTTTTCCCTAAATCTGAACTCTGGAAACATCACTCTATCAACTTCTGTCACTGACCCCAAGAGTGTTGCTCTTTAGTTACTCTATGACTTTACATAGTTAATGGGTCATACAGTTCAAAGGTGGTATGGCCTCAGGCATTTCACTGAGTACTTATTGTCTAATAAGAATAATAAAGATTCCTAATAATAGTGAGATAATAAAATTAGAGAAAATTTTTCTTTTTTCTAGAATTTTGAGTTTTTATTTTTATTATTTTTTTAATATAAAGAAAGATATTCCTTAAATTTAGAAAATGGGACCCACTTAGAAGTTGAGTAGGCTGAAAGAAAAAGGACCATCACACATGTTTAAAGTTAAATATTTTACTAGGCCTTTATCACCCCTGCCCCAAGCATGGTGTTTAATGAAGGAGGGGCTCCCTTCATATACAACAATCGATTCTTTTGTTGGGTGGTGGGGTAGTTAGGGGTTGAACTTAGGGTGCTCTACCACTGAGCTTTTAATTTTTATCCCCAGCCTTTTTCGTTTCAAGACAGGGTCTAAGTTGTCCAGGTTGTTCAATTTGGCAATCCTTCTGCCTCAGCCCCCTGAACAACTGGGATTACAGGTGTGAATCGCAGGCCTGACTACAAATCTACTCAAGTTCCTCAGGCAAAAGTGTAAAGAATAAAGTTTTCTCCAATTTCCCATCTACATTCCACACATTTGGTGACAAACAAACCTTCCTAATTCTCAGAAGATCCTTCAAAAAATTAGTTTCCTCATATCATATCTTTATCTGCCATAAACACTTGGGTAGGGAAACATTCGGTCAATCCAGTGTCCAAAAATGACTTACCATCATTCAAAACTAAATGGTTAGAAACCATTTAGCACTTGCTGAATGCACACAGTATGCAAGATACACTACCCAGAGAACTTGAGGAGTCCCCTTCTCAATACTTGGTCATTTAAAGATGATGAGAAACAGAAGTGGGGTTGAGAGAGTAGCTCAGCAGTAGAATGTTTGCCTATCATGTGTGAGGCCCTGGATTCTATCCCCAGAATAACAGTAATAAAGATGATGATGACAAAAGTAAAGATAACAGTGGTATAAAGTTAACTGTCCAGTTACAAATCTTAAAGCAGCACTGTAATCTCACATGTGTTTCTGTATGGTCCCAGATTCTGTAGTCCCAGCAGTGACCTCACAGAAAATGGCTTATGATGACCAGCAGAATGATGAGAGGGGTCATCTTCCACTTCTAGGTTAGAACTTTGGGTACCAAAATTATTAGTATCCATTAAGCTCTCAACTGCAGATCCACTCTTGGGCTTTATGATGCTGAGGTAGGACTCTTCGCACTGTTCACCTTTCCCAGCTGTTCCCTGTCAGTTTCTGTAGATAGAAAGAACTAGGAGACTAAGAAGCAGGAGGGCAGAGAGAGAGAGAGAGGACATGCACTCTCCTGTTTGTAAACTGTTCTTCTCAGCACTGCACTGTTTTAAGAGCTATAGCTCACATAATCCTATGTAGTGTTCAATGAAACCTAATGAGGAGGCTACACTAGAAATGAGGAAAATGAAGCGCAAAGAATTTTAAAAACCTGTTCAGAAATCATATAACTAGACCACCCAACTAGAAAGTAGCAGAGCCAGGATATAATTTCAAGACTGACCCCCAAAGCTACAATGTTTCCTACAAAATAACACTATAAGGCTTCTTCCAGGTACTCCAAGCTGTTCCACAGGCCTATTTACACTGTTCACAAGTAACTCACTAAAGGCAAGTGCTTGCTTTTTTAACTTCCTAAATCTTATTAAGTCCCTTTTCCTTTTTCATGCCTCTTCTTATCTGCAAAACAGTATCATTTGTCCTATGGAATGTCCCACATTCTGAATTTGGCTATTTATTTCTTTAAGGCATCATTTAATCTGTCCCTCCAACATCCATATTTCTTGTAAAATCCAAGTTAAATGAAAACAGAATCCAGTCAAACCCCTTTTTGAGGCAAGAATATTTTGTCTATGGTGCTATGTATTTTCTACTCCATCAAGTCAGGAGGTACATAATGTCTGGTTGTTCCTCTTTCTGTGATCCTAAAATTAATCAGTGGATTCAAAGCCTAATCCTTCCATTGTAATAGGAATCTGGAACTCTAAGTGCAAAATTACCACAGTCTACAGTAAGGCTTAGGCCCAAGACAGCCAGCACACCCACTATAATGGTATAAATAATGATATATAAAGTGGCCCCTCTCCAAAAAGAAATAATAAATGGTATTCACTCAAGTCTTCAATAAAAGGAAACACAAGTTCATCCCACTCTTAACAGGTCCTTAATAAATTTCCTTTTGTTGATCAATATATCAAACAATTAATAAATGTTTAAAAGGAGATCAATGATGAAGAGTTCCAAAATCTAGATGCAAGCTTTTTCTGTGTTCTTCCTTAATTATTTTAATCTTTTTGCCCACATTTTCCCATTTGAAAATGAAAATGTCACCAACTGGTGATACCTCAAAGGACTATGGAGAAGGTAAAACAAACAATGAAGGTTAAGAAAAATTAAGTTCAGCAAATAAAGGTTTGCTTTTCTTACTTAGATTTTACCCTGAATGAGGGAAAAGCTTGAGAAGCCACAAATCTGAATAGATACTATGAAAGAATTAAAAGAAAACTCTGCCATTAGCCTATAGCAGAAAGGCTAATGTACTAATAACTTATCTAAGATTGGCTGCAACTATTAGACTATTTCATTAAAAGTACATTATATTACATGTAATTCTTGAACAGAATATCATACTAAATCACATTTGAAAACATATTTAATATGGCTCATCCTCAAATAAGGGTATCAAACTGCTAATCTTGATACCATGACAGCAGATTTGGGGACCCAATCCCCAAGCTACTAAATGCCCCAAGCAAACAATCTAAAACAGGAAAATGTAGGAATTTAATCTTTTATCCTTTGTAGATGGAAGCAGTGACTTATTTTTAATACATAGAATAACTTGAAACATTTAGCATATACCAAAAAACTAATCCTTTCCTGCAAAGCTTAAATGCAATAAAATTATTCAGAAGATAAACGTTGCTTAAAACATTCTGAGCACAAATTATTTGTCACCAACTGAGGGACCTTGGGGGAATCAAACTGTAGACCTTCATTCCTCAACTCACCAAAGAACCTTTTTAATCATACTTTGATTTTTCTAAGTGCTCTGGTTTAGTGACCCATCACAAGTCACTTCAGAAGACTGATCTGAAACACACAAAACTAGTTACTTTTTGATTTTTATATTTGAAATACATAAAAGCTGAGAAGTTTCCCTGCAGCACCTTCTCTAAGGCAGGTTTTAAGAACTTGCAGAATCCATCATCTGGAAGAGTCAACTGACATTTTCTTTGATCTCTTCATCTACTATTGCCTCAAATTCTCACCATGACATCCTTACAATGCTTTAGTAGATGCTGACACAGGCTATTCAACTCTGCTACATAGTTTGTGTTTATACATCATCACTACAGTGCCACCATCTGAGCAAAAGGAAGCAGAATAACATTTCAAAGTAAAGTGAAGGTAGCACTACTCATCTTTTTAAAAAATTGCTATGAGGGAACTTCGTAGTTCAATACAATTGACAAACTCACTAGGAAAAACTCAAACCAACAAGATCCTGTCCAGATGGAATGAGGAAGATAACCTGGTGATTCAAGACTATGTCAACTTTTTTTTTTTTTTTTTTTTTTAATTTCCAAGACAGATTTGTAAAAGATATACCATATCATTAGGAAGAAAAACTCACATCAAGACACAGGCCGTAAGAGAAGGATTTTTGTTATAGCATACCCGAGAATTGAAGGAAGGAGAAAAACCCCTGAAAAAACTAACAGCAGTAGACTTTGATATTTGGATCTTAAATTCAAATATAGAAATTCTTACCTCCCACTGTAAATGAGGCGGGATATTTCGTATCTGAAGTTTCCGAATCCTGCAGAAGAATTAAAACAAAAAATTTTAAGAAAAACACAAAAGCAAATGTTATTAACAGCCAACATGGAAGTTTAGAAACTGTATGAAATACCAATATCTTATTAACTATACACCAACATATAATGAGAAAATGTAGCTCAATGAAAAAGTTAATTGCAAGATGCATATTGAGACCATTTGGGGATCTGGCATTATTGGGTTATTATGATATTTTAAAAGTCACTAAAACTAGCAGAAAAAAATGTTTGAAAAACATTTTGTTGGATGACTACATTCAAAGTTCAAACACTTTCTCCTAAAATTAAGCCTCACAGGACACAAAGTCCAGATGTTTTTATTCTGAGATCACAGCCAAGACATGAATAGAATTAAGGGAACTCAAAATTGGGAACAAGCTGTGAGAATCACATATTTTCACTACCCCCTGACAAAAAATTAACAGTCTTCAATTATGAATGTAATAATAAATCATGGAACTATAATACATGTAATTTTGATATCAATATAAATCAGATATTTTCGTGTCACATTAAGTTGTTGGGAATCTTTAAATATCATCTCTACTTACTGCGGTAAGATGCAAATAAGATTGCTAGAACTTGTTACTTAACATTAAGCACAATATTACTGAGTTTTAAGTTTGTTAACTGTGGGGCTGGGGTTGTAGCTCAGTGGTAGAGTGCTCGCCTAGCATTCACAAGGCACTGGGTTTGATCCTTAGCAACACATAAATGTAAAATAAAGATATTGTATCTACCTAAAACTAAAAAATAAATATTTAGGGGAAAAAAAGCTTGCTAGCTGTATTTCAAAGTTATTTGTTTCCTTTATAATCCCTATATATTTCATACATTTAAAAAGATCCTAAGAAGAGGTGTATAGGTTTCAGATTGCCAAGAGTCCATAGTAGAGAAAAATGTTAAGAAACCCTACCTTAATCCAAATGCCTACATTCACACATACAATTATGTGAGACTGTACTAGAGATGCCACATACCCATAGCCCCTTAGTAGTAAGAAGTAAGTAAAAAGTTTTAGTTATCTATTAAAACCAATAAAAATTTTGTGGAATCAGGCCTCTCTGACCACATTAAATATCATCTTAAAAAATAAAATAATAAAAATAACAACAAAATATAACAGGGGGCTGGAGTTGTGGCTCAGTGGAGCGCTTGCCTAGCATGTGTCCAGCACTGGGTTCAATTCTTAGCACCATGTATTAATAAATAAAATAAAGGTCCATTGACAACTAAAAAATATTAAAAAACAAACACCCTGACTGGAGATATAGCTCAGTTGGTAGCATGCACAAGGCCCTGGGTTCAATCCCCAGCACCACCACCACCACCCCCCCCCCCAAAAAAAAAACCCTAACAATGGAATTTGACATCAAGTGAAAAATTAGACTTCTTCAACTTATAAAATTTTAAAACTACAGTGAATTTCCCTTTCCAGGTCAAATAATTCATGTTTTTCAAGTTCCACAGCAAAACACCAGTTTACACTAAAGTCACAGACTAGTTCTTTGCCTCTTCCCTTTCCCCCAAAGCAAAAGAATAAATGCCGCAGCTGCTACCTATTCATCTGAAATGTCAAGGAAAATATAGATGAACCAAATTCAGGGGCACCCTATTTGCAATCATAAAAAGGATAAGGAAAGGGAGAACCACTATGAAATCATTTTTATGACAAAGCAAAACAAAGCAAACCATCAAGGAGCAGTCTACCAAAGAAATGGTAAAGGGAGTATCAATCTAAGGAAGGAAAACAATAAAAAAAATTTTAAAAAAAACACCATCTACTTAGAATTTGCAGATTAAATACTAGTTTGAGATTTGTATAAAAATAACTCAAGTGTTCATAATTGTAAATACTGTGGAACAGGGACTAATTTTCTATAAAAAGCTTAAAAGTACACCCTAACAAAAAAATGTTCCAACATACAGATTTCAGAACTGTTATATATTATTTTAGCTGACATAAAAGTTACTCACACTATGTAAATATTTACTCAGGGTAACTAAGGATATAAGAATCATTTGCTACACATATGCAAATACTCATCTATTTTAATCAAGCATCTGACACCATAAGGATAGGAAGCATAGTTTTAAAAAATTAAGTATTCACCCCTATTAAACTCAACTTGGGGAGTACAAAACTTTTCCCAAAAAACACATAAATATACATGCTGAATTGAGGTCAATTAGCAGATGATTATTCATATTATAAAATCAAATATCAACTTCTCAGGGCTTTCAGGAAATTCTTTAAATAAGATATTCTTTTTGTAACATTAAAAGGAATCCATTAGCTCTATTTTCCAAGGAATTTCTACTTATTCTTCAAAGTGTACATTCAACATTTATTTACTTGAAGTTACTCCAGAATAACTAGTTCCCTTAAATGGTTGTCCAGTTTCCATTATCTGATTCTCTCAAGTTCCATTTTAGACAAACATAAAAACTAATTCCATACAGTTAGTGTTCTGACATCTAGAATTCCATTTGCCCAGAAACTAATCTCACAATTTTACCTGATTCCTCTGCTCCACTCTTATCAATACAAAAGCCAGAAGACTCAACATGAAAACGAACCAACCTATGGCATAAATGGTACTCACAGAGCACAAAAATATGAACTTCTGCTATGGAGAGGACTTGAGAAACTCTACCCCACACCTGTGCTTATCAAGTTGGCTGTATACTGTTAAACACTATCACCCACTTCTCTACCACCTCCCACCTGAGCTTTTAGAACTAGGTTTTATTTAAATTTGATTTAAATATTTAAAAGTCAAGACAATAAATATTGATGTTTTAATTGACTGTTTCCACTACATTATTAAATTATTAAAGCTCAATTCAACCATCAACAAAATAGTGTTTCACCTCCACCTGTAACACAAATAAGCAGGCTGCATACTCCTTAACAACAGGGAGTAAATTAGACTATCTTGCTCACTGTTGCATTCAGAGTCTAGAATAGTGCTTGACACCTGATAAGCACTCTATTGATAAAACCTGTTATAATACATAGAAGGGAAAGAAAAAAAAAATCACAAGATTCATGGATCCGCCACCAAGAAACATTTCCAGTGGTTTTTCTTGCAGCTTATAAAAGTGAGAAAAACAACTACTGCACTTAGGTTTGAGGGAGAAAAAAACTGAATTATTGAAGTAGTTGCATTACTTAAAGAAAAAAGCCAACATAATCTATTTATAAATTAATTAATCATTTGGAATCATAAGGGAAAAATGGGATTAAAGTTCTCAGACTAACAGATAAAATTATTTTTTTAAAGGCTTACTGTGGGTCTGGGAGTATAGCTCTATGAGACAGCACCTGCCTAGCATGCAGAAGATGTTAGAGTTCATCCCCAGCACCACAAATAAAACAGAATGCCCAACCATGCTTGAATATTAGTTACCATAAAAATTCAATAAGTTATTTATTAAAGCAGATTTAATTACAAGATAAAGAGCCAATAGAGAAGCTCATGTAGATTCTAAAGAGCATCTTCAAGTTCTTTAGTAATTGCTGAATATGGTGGCTCACATTAATAATCCCAATCACTCAGGAGACTGAGACAGAAGAATCACAGGTTCAAAGACAGCCTCAGCAATTTAGTGAGACCATTAGCAACTTAGCAAGACCTGTCTCAAAATAAAAAATACAGGATGGGGATGAAGCTCAGAGGTAAAGTGCCCTTGGGTTCAGTCCTCAGTACCAAACCAAAGTTTACTAATTGATGGAATTTGATTTTCTATAAATTTTCAAATTGGTAAATTAGAAAAACTAGTAAAATGAGCATCCATATATCCATTACCAGCTTCAATTATCACTTATCTGGATCTTGTTGATTCTATACTTACAGCTCGGCCAACATGTCCTATTTACATATCAGATCATGCTGAAATAAATTAAGTAACTGTGATAAGGATCTTATTTCAACATAACTACAAATCTACTATTGTACCTAACAGAGATTACCAGAAACTCCTTGTTATCAGATGTTCAATGTTTATTCTCAAATGCCTGATATGAATAAATAAATTGGAAAAAATACTTATCAATATCTCAAGATGCCTATATGCATGAAACTGACATGTCTTTTAGGTTTATTTAATACAAGAGTTTCCCTACTCTGTTTTCTTGCCATCTATTTGGTAATCCCACGTAATAAATCCTATTATCTAATTCTGGATTTTACATATTGCATCAAGGCGGAAGGGTATGGTACAGCAAAGCTGCTTTCTCAATGTGTCCAAGAACCAGAGAGCAAGTAAGAGCACATGTAAACCAGGTGCCAGGGATGACACATGCCCTCTAAAGCATGCCTCTAGTGACCTACGTCCTCCAACAAAGCCCCACTGCTACAGTTTCCACTGCCTCTCAATAACACCAAATACAATTCCTTCAATTGATTAATATTTAATTGTCCTTTAATGGACAAATCCTCGTCTGTCTCAACTTCAAGGAGTCCAGCCAGGCACAGTGATGCACACCTGTAATCCCACCAAGTCTGGAGGTTGAGACAGGTAACAAATTCAAGGCCAGCCCAGACAACTTAGCAAGACCCTGTCTCAAAAGAAGAATTAAAAAGGAGCCAGATGTGGTGGCACACACATGTAATGCCAGCTATTTCAGAGGATGAGGCTAACCTCAGCAATTTTGCAAGGACCAACATAGCAAGACCCTGTCTCAACATATAAAATAAAAGGAGCTGGGGATGTAGCTCAGTGGTAGACTATCCCTGGGTTTAATGCCCAGTACTGAAGAAAGAAAGATCCAAAGACATCATTCTTTCTTTTCAGAATATAACTTAGTGTCCTGGCATTGTCCAAAGGTAATCAAGTATTTTAGTTTTTTTCTGTTTCATGAAATCACAGACTCATAAATACTGTATATATTAACCTATTGCTCTAATTCTTTTTGATGCTCAACCTCCCCCATCTTTGGCCAGTAAATGGCCTCTTTGTGTTGCCTCCGACATCTTTCTACATGACTACAATTTGAGGGCTATTTTGCTTTCTGCTATGATATTTCAGGTTAAACTTTTACATCCTTTGCCCCCATCTGCAATCAGTTTTATCTATAGAGCACTAGAAGTATACAGTATACTTCTGTATACTAGAAGTATACAGAACCTATAATCTTGTCACTAGAGTTGTTCATCCTATTGGATTGGTCATTGCTTCAAAGCCAGGGCTAGGAAATGCAATTTGTTTGGAACAAAAATAAAACATGCATTTAATGCTGATTATTTCTAATTCAAATTTTAGGTTACCAGGGTTTTACTGAAAGTCTTTGATATTTCCATCTTTTCTTCCACTGGTAAAATTGACAACAGGCGTAAAAAAGAATATAAACAAACAAAAAAAAAAGCTTTGTTTATTCTTATTTAACTTTCACAGAATTGTATAGAGTAGCAAACAAAGCCAGAAGTAGTTTAATTTGTTTGTGTACACAAGCTTATTAGTGACAGGGTCAGAATCCACCTCTGGGCATTCTGGCTCTGAAGAAGTGTGTCCTCTTAACCATACTAAGTCTTACCGATTTCACTTATAATCCAACCAACAACATGACCACATCAAAAAAACTCAGTGAAAAGTACAAATTGCGGGCTGGGGTTGTGGCTCAGCAGCAGAGCGCTCGCCTAGCACGTGCAAGGCCCTAGGTTCAATCCTCAGCACCACATATGAAAAATAAATGAAAAAAAGTATTTTTTTTAAAGAACAAATTGCAAGTTATATTCAAGGTAAAAAGATATGCTAATCCTAAGCAAAATTTTCACTTTACCCCTTGGCTTTAATTTTTTTTTAAGTTGTAGATGGACACAATATCTTTATTTATTTTTATGTGGTGCTGAGGATCAAACCCAAGTGTTCTACCACTTAGCTACATCCCCAGCCCACCTCTTGGCTTTAAACCTAACAGTCATAATTTACATACTACAATCTACTATTCAAATTAAATGGACAAAGTTATTCAAGTGGAGCATCTCTAACCTCAAATCTGAAACACTTCAAAATCTTAATTTTTCTTTTTTTTGAGCACTAAGCACCTAACACGACACCAAAAGTGGAAATTTCCACATCTGACCTCATGTGATGGATCAGTCAAAACAAATGTACTGAAAATATTGTATAAAATTACTTTCAATCTATGTATATAAGGTATATATGAAAACCAAATTTTGTGTTTAGACCTGGGTCCCCTACCCACGATAACTCATTATGTATGTATACAAATATTCTAAAATTTTAAAAAGTCCTAAATCTAAAACATTCCTGGTCCCAAACACTTCAAATAAGGGATCCTCGGGCTAGGGATATAGTACAGTTGGTAGAGTGCTTGCCTCGCATGCATAAGGCAGGCCCTGGGTTCAATCCCCAGTACCACCACCAAAAAAAAAACACCAACCAAAAAACCACCAACCAAATAAGAGATCATCAACCTCAACTCAACCTGTATATTTACACCAAGAAAGGAAGAAGGAAGACAATTATATTAAAAACTGAACTACTCCTCTGCTTTGAGAGTTTACGAAAACTGTATACACAGGCATTCAGTTACTGTGAATCTAGTTATTTCATGTGAAATTCCAACGCAAGCCTTGGAACCTTTCATTCAAATCAACTTCAAGTATTGAAAGTACATTTTCTTTATCTTATTTCTCTGTCTCACCCCTTTCTTTCTACCAACATTTATAAGAATCAAGTGGGACTCTTTCCCACTTCATAGATGAAAGATACTGAGGCTCAGACAGTGAGCTAACACTGCTAACAAGCCTGAATGCAGGAGGAGAAAGACAAGCCTAACTTGTATATTGTTCCTCTTTGCCTAATTTTCTTATGCCAAGGATTGGAATACAAGGTCTACATTTGAACTGCTCATTCTCAAATAAAAAGCCATACCATGTAGAGACGAAGAGCAGTACAATGTGGACTCTCTGACCTGCCACTTGGTGGCACTCCCTACTGGCTACAAACCGTTATTCCAGCTCAAATGCCCCAGAGGAATTTGTTCAGTTTGGATAAATACAATACTGTTACAAGGTAGTTATATCTATCCCTTCTTATTTTATACAGTTAAGAATTAGCTCTTTAAAAAAAATCAACTTCAATGTTGAGAAGGTTAATACTCTAAGTAGGAGTATTAACGGACCACTGCTACTTGGTATAACTTTGCCTCATTGCTGATTTGGCAATGTCTTACCAAATCCTCTGACAAGAGGTATTACCTATAATTCAAGGATTCATTCTTACATCATTTCCTTATGTAACATGCTCAAAGATTTATCTTATAAACAGGGAAAACTAGGAAGAATCTAGAGACCCAGGTAAAAAGAGATTCACTAAATTATAATATATATAACAAAATCCAATGGAGACATTACAAATGTGAAAGAATAATGAACACATTTCATGATAGTATGCATTAAAAAAAAAATCCAAACATTCGAGGGCTAAGGGTGTACTCAGTAGTATAGCGTTTGCCTTGCATGCATAAGGCTCTGGGTTCAATACCCAGTACAAAAAAATAGCCCCCACATTACAAAAATGAACATAGAATACAATCTCATTTAAAAATGAGTTTTAGTGCAATAAAAAATATTCTTGAGCAGGATAAAGTTTTTCACATACATGTGTGCACACGCGCATACACATATCCCCAAACTTAATAAGGAAGAGAGACACAGCACCAACAACATACAGCAATAAACTCTGGCTGGTAGAATCATGGAGCTAGCTTCTTTTAGCTCCTGTGTTTTATAATAAAACAAATTATTAAAAGGGAAATAATCCATTATAGTCTAACCATCAGCTCCCCCTAAGTTTTACATTCCAGCAAAAGAAATCACACATTTTAAGTCAGCCTTAAGGAAGATCAATAAAAATAGAAAGGATATACAGCAATCTTGAGATTGAGTAAGTAGATTCCTGTGAAAAACTGAATCATATCTATTGGATTGACAGAGGCCCCAGGTAATTGTTAAAGGGGGATGCCAGATTATAGTAAACTGAATACTAGATTCATGCAAAGGAAAAGACAGTATGCAGTCTCCTCAACTACAAAGCAAGTCACTGCAAGTGTGGTCTAAGGACAGCCTACATTTGATTAAAGTCATCACAAGAGCTGGCACACATGTCTGTAATTCCAGGGACTTGGGACCAACCTGAGCAACTTAGTAAGACCGTGTCCCAAAATTTAAAAGTAAAATGTCTGGGGATGTAACTCACTGGTAAAGGGGTTCCATCAAAAAAGAAAAATGAGTCCAGTGTGGTGGTTCACACCTGTAATCCCAGCATCTTGGGAGGCTGAGGCAGGAAGATCACAAGTTCAAAGCCAGCCTCAGCAACTTATCGAGGCCCTGTCTCCAAATAAAATATAAAAAGGGCTGGCAATGTGGCTCATTGGTTAATTGCCCCTGAGTTCAATCCCTGGTACCAAAAAAAAAAAAGAATCACCACAAGCTTGCTTAAAGTGAAGATTCTAGGACCCCCAACACAGACTTCCTTAAATAAAATCTCGGGATAGGGGAGGAGAATGTGACTACATACATATGCACATACTTGTACACACACTGATTTAAACTGGGTGTAGGGGTGGAGTGGACGACAGTGAGATCTAATTAACAAGACAAGTCCCCTAAGGGAAAAATTACTTCTATCTTATTCAGTGTTATACACTCCAGTGGTTAACAGATTGCCCAATTCAAAATAGGCAATTATTCAGTCCCTTAACATTACAGTTTTAAGTGAGAATTTAAGGTGATTCTTCCATCATCCCCAGCTCCTAGATCTCCATGGGAACAACATGCATGTTGTAATCCCCTAAGCTAAAACAGAAATATATTTATCTTTCAAAGCTGCACACCTTGGCTGGGCATATAATTCAGTGGTAGAGTATGTGCGTAGTATGAGAGAGAACAGGATTCAATCTAAAGCATCAAAAATTTAAAAATAAACTGTATGCCTTATTATCTTCAGCTTTGTAGAAGTTGGACAGCCATAAATATAAGGATGGAAATTCAACTGAAGCCAGGACTGGTAGAGCCCAAGAAAAGATACACATTATATGTGTTACTCTTATTACTGATACTTACTTTCATACACTATCATTTCTAAGACAGGGTCTCAGTAGGACTGGAGGTACAGTTCAGTGGAACAGTGTTTGCCCAGCATACATAGGGCCTTGAATTCTACCCCCAGCTCCGCACCTCAAAAAAGAAAGAGAGAGAGAGAGAGAGAGAGAGAGAGAGAGAGAAAAGAAAACGAAAAAATTCAGCAAAGACAGAGTCTTACTATGTTGACCAATCTTACCTCAATCATCTACTAGACACACAAGCAATACTCTTGCCTCCATCTCCCAAATATCTGGTGCTACAGGTACATGTCACTGTTCCTAGTTCTCTGTATATATGTACCAGGGATTTAACTCAGGGCCACTTGCCAACTAAGCCACATCCCCAGCCCTATTTTGTATTTTATTTAGAGGCAGGGTCTCAATGAGTACCTTAGAGCCTTGCTAAATTGCTGAGGCTGGCTTTGAACTTGCAATCATCCTGCTTCAGTCTCCCAAACAACTGAGATTGAGATTACAGTATGCACCAGGGGGCCCAGCCCAGTTTTTGTTTTAGTTTTGTTGTTGTTGTCATTGTCTTCAGTTTTTTTGTTTTTTTGGTTTTTTTTTTTTTGTTTTTTGAGGGGGTATGGGGCATCAAACCCAGGGCCTCAAGCATGTTAAGCACATGCTCTAACACTGATCTATAGTTCCAGTTACCACATCTTTCTCTGGAGAGACTAACAGTTCCTTCAAAGCCGGGGTATAGTCAAAATTCTTACACTTGCATAGGATACATGCAAGATGGGAAGACAGAACACTGTGAAAACTTACAGTTGAAGAATAAGGTGACTACAGATAACAACAATGTGATTTTTCAAAAAGCTAGAAAAAATAATTTTGTAAGTTTTTGCCATAAAGAAATGGTAAATGAGGAGGTAAACTTTACTTGATTTAAACATCACACAATGTGGGCATGTATAGACATATCACATAGTATCCCACTAATATAATTCCTTTTTAACATTTAAACTGGCTGAGGTTGTGCACACCTATAATCCCAGCACCGTGGGAGGTGGAGGCAGGATGGATCATAAATCCAAGGCCAGTCTCAGCAATCTGGCAAGATCCCCTCTCAAAATAATACTAATAATAAAGAGGGCTAAGATGTAGCTCAGTGGCATAGTATCCCTGGGTTTAATCCCCAGTACTAGGGAGAAAATTGAAATAATTTAATATTTTTCAAAAACCTGAAGAGTATACAAATTCTTAATCCCTGAATAGGCAAAAGATTTCTGTAGCCTTCACTGAGATTTTATCTGAAAAATGTGCCTTTCAACAAAAGTCACCACCAGTATTTCAACCAACCACAAAAATACCAGTAACTTAACAGCAGAGAAAGTTACTATTTAAATAAAAGCTTCATTGCCTGTATGACTCACACATATAGTTCTTTGAAAAGTCTAACATTAACACAATACAGCAAATTACACAACTTCCTTAAAAACTAGGGTGATAACCAGTGAATAAAGGAGATATATATAATCTTTAAGGTATTTATCACACTGAAAATTAATCATTCTCATATTTCATAGTTCAAATTTTATAAATATCATTACATTACACTTTTTTCCAGTAAATACCAACATTTTTAATAGTGATTTTAAAAACCATATATCTTCAATTTGTGACTACTGAGCACCTGAAATGTGTCTACTCTAAGTTGTTCTGTAAATGTAAAACACAAAATGGATTTGAAACTCAGTACCAAAAACAGCAAAATTTCTTGATTTATTATACTGTTCACATGTTCAAAGATTCCTACTTTACATGTATTGGGTTGTACAAATCTTTATTATTTTTTTTTTTTTGCAGGGGGGGGGTGGGCAGAATTGGAGGAGATTAATCCCAGGGTGCTCTATCTCTAAACTACATCCCCAGCCCTTTCTTACTTTGAGATAGGTTTAAGTTGCCAAGGCTATCCTTGAATTTGCGATCCTCCTGCCTCAGTCTCCCATCACTTGTCTCTTTTTTTTCTTTTTTTCTTTTTGTGGTACTAGGGTTTGAACCCAGGACCTCATGCAGGATAGTCAAGCGCTCTATCACTGAGCTACATCCCTAGCCCTCTTTTACTTCTTAATTTGGCTACTATAAAATTGAGATTACATGTAAATTCACATATATATAGTTACATATATATAGTTACATATATATAGTTACATATAGTTACATATAGTTACATATATATATGTATCATTAAAGAGGGATAACAATGCACTGTCATTATGGTTGATAAGTTTTTACCATAAAGAAATGGTAAAATGAGAGAGCTGGATTCAATCTAAAGAACCAAAAATAATAAAGAAAAAAAAACTCCATGCCTTATTATCTTCATCTATGTGGAGAACAGAGCTAACCTAAAACTTGGCAAGGCTAATTATGTTTTATTTCTTTTTGTCAAAGACACTTAAAGATCAAGCAGCCAAGTTTTTTTTTTTTATAGAATATTTATTTTCCACATAGAAATAGCCATCACTAATTTAACTCTACCTGAAAAAAGAGGAGATTTAAGCTGACAAAACTGTTAAAATTGCTCTATTTCAAATATAGGAGTATCTCCACATAACACTTTTTATTTCAAATTACTGCTAAGTAGATGTGGTTCATATCCAAGGCAGATCTTTGGATGTGTTTTTGTAAGTGGGAAAGTTGTGGCTGATTATCAAATTATACCACCTTCTCATCAACTTTAAAAACTACAATAATCTCACTACCTGAAAGTGTGAAGAACGTTTCCAAGAAGTAGTTTTAACAGCCCACATGTTTTACATTTGCAATTTTAATGTTTTATATAATCAAGCAAATAAAATAAGCAAGCAATCATTACTGCTCACCAGAAAAATCAATATGGAAATTCTGTTTCATGTAATTAAAGAACACTCATGTGCCAAGAAAATTAAGAAGGAAGATAAGGTTGATTCAAATGTCCACCTAGGCAACACAACTCTCTTCTGAGATATAATCGAACTAGACTTTGCAAATAACCCTTTTCCCTACAAAAATCACAATACAGATGCAATGCTACCTTACCAAGCTCTAATAGCAATTTTTCCTACTTAATAAACTCTTACCTTCTAGTGAAATGGATCATGTATGTTTATACCAAAGAACAAAGAAAAACCTTTCACTTAAAGCAACATACTTCCCCATCTCTTTCAATATTTCCCTAAACTTGAACTGGCCCACATTAACCCATTACTTCCATTAGTAAATAAAAGCTCAGCCAACACATTAAAAATTTTCCATTTCTCACCTATATCACATTTATCAATTAAAGTAAAAAGGGGGGACTGAGACTACAGCTCAGTTGCAGAGCATGTGCTTATCATGTGTAAGGATCGGGGTTATTCCGTTCACCCAAAACAAGAACAAAAGACTAGTCCTGAAAATGATCATGTCTATAGACCTACAGTGTCCTCTGATGACAAAGATACATATTAAAAGACACTTCAGTAGGATGGAGTTGTAGCTCAGTGGTACAGTGCTTGCCTAGCATGAGTGAGGCACTGGGTTTGATTCTCAGCACCACATATAAATAAAGAAATAAAAAATACAGGTTCCATCAACAACTAAACAATATTTAAAGACACTTTAAAAACACTGAGCAGCCAGATACAGTGGCACATGCCTGTAATCCCAATAACTAGGAAGGCTGTTGTCAGGATCCCAAGTTCAAGGCCAGCCTCAGTAACTTAATGATACCCTATCTCAAAATAAAAAATAAAAAGGGCTGAGGATGCAGCTCAGTGGCAAAGTGCCCCTGAGTAATCCAGACCCTGGAAACTCCTGTACAAACACACACCTAAAGTTTTTAACAAATTGATTTTTTAAAAGAGAAGAGACCCAGCCAGGCACCATAGTCTAGCTATTCAATACTCCAAAGGCTGAGAGGAGGATTCCTCAATCCCAGTTAGAGACTGGCCTGGGAAACACAGCAAGACCCCATCTAACACAAACACACATAAACTTTATGGCCTCATCAACCAATTACAATGTAGGGAACTTACTTAAATCCCAATTTGAATTAACTAAAACAAAGGTAAAGAAATAACTAGACAACCAGAAAAAAAAAAAAAACTGGAATATTTGATAAATGAATTAGTGTGGTTTTTAATATGTAATAGTGAATTAACTAATTTTTTAAATCAAGAAATCTATTGTACTATCTATAGTTTTTGAAGTCCTTATCATTTAGAGATGTATAATAAATAATTTAGGGATATAAAATGCTTGTCATCTTGAATTTGTTTCAAAATAATTGGGAGAGGTGTGGCATTGGTGCAGAGAAAGATGAAATAAGCTAGGTGGTTTTTTGTTTGTTTGTTTGTTTGTTTGTTTTGGGGGGGGTGGGTACCAGGGATTGAACCCAGGGGCACTTGACCACTGAGCCACATCTCCAGCCCTATTTTGTATTTTATTCAGAGACAGGGTCTCACTAAGTTGCTTGGTGCCTTGCCATTGCTGAGGCTAACTTTGAACTCGTGATCCTCCTGCCTCAGCCTCCCCAGCCACTGGAATTATAGGCATGCACCACCACAGCTGGCCATAGGTGATTCTTGAAGCAAAGTGATCAGCATAGAATTTAGTACTGTTGAAATTTCTGCTTTTCCTACTCTCAAAAAATCTACAAGTCACTATCTTCACAAATGGTAAATTCCATTAAAATCAAACTCCGGGCTTATTAGTACCATGAAGAAGAAAACACTAGACATTATCTAATGTATCCCCACATTTTAAAAGAAAAGGCTGGGGTTGTACCTCAGTGGTAGAGAGCTTGCCTCACATGAGAAGCACTGGGTTTGATCCTCAGCGCCACATAAAAATAAATAAAGTAAAGGTATTGTATCCATCTACAACTAAATATATATATATATATATATATATATATATTTATTTATTTTAAAAAAAGAAAAGTAATTTTGGGCTGGGACTGTGGCTCAGCGGTAGAGCGCTTGCTTAGCACAGGCGGGACCCAGATTCGATTCTCAGCACCACAAAAATAAAGGCATTGTGTTGTGTCCATCTACAAAAAAAAAAAAAAAAAAAAAAAAAAAAAAA
>NW_026000153.1:812640-816831 GCF_001458135.2 Marmota marmota marmota
AAAAAAAAAAAAAAAAAAAAAAAAAAAAGATTCTCTCCCTCCCCCTTTAAGAAAAAAGAAATGTTTTAAGTTTACAATACTAGTAGTAAAGAGGCCTTAATACTTTTCAGTCTTCAACCACATTACCTTTCCTATACAGCAGAAAAATTAGATATGTTTCAGATTGTTACATTAGACAAAATTCCATCTTCTTCCCTTGCCTAGGAAGGACTATACATTTAGATTCATTTTTCTGCAATAACCACAGTAGAACTTTAAACAAAAATCTTGTTCCATAATTTAATGTGTATGTATTAATAAAATTTACTGTAGTGTTCACTCACAGAATCTTTCTTTCATTAGTTACATTAGGATGACAATTCTTTGTAATTTGCATTTATACCAATTCTGACACAGAGTTGCTATAAATCAAAGGCTGCATATTTTTTTAATATTTATTTTTTAATTGTAGTTGGACACAATACCTTTATTTATTTATTTATATTTATGTGGTGCTTAGGATCAAACCCAGGGCCTTGCACGTGCTAGGCAAGCACTCTAGGCTGAGCCACAATCACAGCCCCAAAGGCTGCATCTTCTAACAAGCAAGACAAAGGTCAGCAGCATCCAGGAAGATTAATCATTTCTAGATTATTGTTAAATTGTAATTGTGGTTGAAATAAATTTTTAAAATTTCAACTGGAAGTGAAATATCTGTAATAAGTTATCATTTATTCAATTGACTTCTAATGGATAAAGACTGACAGGTAGGCTGGGATTGTGGCTCAGTGGTAGAGTGCTTGCCTAACATGTGTGAGGTACCGAGTTTGATTCTCAGTACCACATATTAATTAATTGGTTAAATGTCCATCGACAACCAAAAAAAAGCTGTGCCGGGCACCGGAACCATTTCATTGTTCCCTTATACCAAAGGTGGGAGGCAACTCTAAGATTCTCACTTTACAGATTTAAAACAGCCTCAAGATAGGTGTGGTGGTGCATACCTGCAATGTCAGCAACTCAGAAGGCTGAGACAGAAAAGCATATTTGTGACCAGACCCAAATTGAAACCTGTCTCAAAAAACAAAGGCTGGACATATAGCTTTTGAAAGAAAAGTAGGATAAGTTTACATCACTGGTAGTAAAGCACACCAGCCTCAAGGGATTATTTTAACCAAAAAGCAATAAACAAAAGCCAAATTCAAACTCCAATGTCTATGGAATTTATTTTTACCTTTCTTTTCTTTCAGATGTCAACTACTTGGCTTCTATGTAAGAAAAGACTACTTACACAGATCTTCATGCAAACTGTACAATATAATCCTAACAGTATAAATCCCTATCTCCAGGAGAAAACTAGAAATTATCTAATGTATCCCCACATTTTAAACAGGAGGCCCAAGGAGATCATATCAGCACAGAGTGGGTCATTTCAAGGAAAACAAACTTCCAGCCTCACCCACCCATCATGAAATAATGATTAAGACAAATGTCTCCACTGACAATAAAAGATCCAATACATCCAACCATGTTTCAAGAATTTCCCTGTGGGCTAGAATGTAGCTTAGCGCTAGAGCACTTGCCTGGCATGTGCCAAGCCCTGGGTTCAATCACCAGTACCAGCTAAAAAGAGAAAAGAACATCACTTGACTGGGAAGTCATTTTGAAGGCTCCACATTGTTATTGCTGTTACCTTGATAAAATAACCTTAAAACTAGAGTTAGATATTCGTCTTTTAATTAAAAGTTTTTTGACCTAGTTGTTGCACATATTTTCCCTTAAAACATCAGTAACTATGTCACACACATTTAACAAAATGTTACACACTTAAACAAAATGTTACATACCTGCCTAAGCAAGCACATAGCTCTGGGTTTCAACCCCAGGACCACAAGAAGAAAGAAACAAAGAAGTTACATATTGTTACATTTTAAAAGTGACAGGTTAAACTATGCCTATCACAACAATCGGGGACATGATATGCTATATGCTATAATTAATATGATTAAATGCAAAAGCACACTACCTATGACTTCAATATATCCCCAAGCCCATAGAGAATACAATTCCTTCGAAGAAACTCTTGCTCTCCTCCAGAATAGTGGTGTAATTGGCCAAAATGTTTAATATAATCCCAGAAATGGGGATGGAGCAGGCACAAACAACCAAAGGTATAAATAAATGACTTCTTACCCTAAAGAGTATCCACAGCACATCTACCTGCCCTCAGGCTTTTTCTATAATAGACACCAAGAATTTAAAATGGCCCTTTCCTCCAGGCCAAATGTTCTACCCCTTTTGAAAGCTTTACAATTAGAAAAAGGATCATATACTAAATCTGTCATTAACAATCTGTACAGGGCATTAAACTTTTAGTGGGCTGGGCTTTAGACTTTAACACCTTGTAAAAGTGTTGAAATAGTGTTTTGGAAATGCATACACTTCAAGAAGTTCTTAAATAGCCAAGCACTTTAATTGCCTAAAGAGAGACTTGTAGAAACAAGCACAAAATGTAAGCTTTCAGAACAGACTGTCCATCGGGGGGCAGCACACCAGGACTCCAACACACCCCTAACCACCAGCCATCTGTCCACCTACATCATTTTTATTTTTACACAGGCTTTACTAGAATTGGAGAGGGGCCTAAGTCAAAATGTTAACATTTTTTTTTTCCCTAAGAAGCTCTGTATTATACATATACACTTAAATTTAGTTTACTGATAAATACAATGTGAACACATCTTAAATTTAAAAGTACATTATATAAGAATTTGGGAAACCAAATCCCTTATTCACAGATTTTTATCTGTGGACATTACTTGTTTTTTTAGCCCTATATTTAGAATTTTAGATATTTGGGGTCTTGGAAAGGTTTACATATATAAAGTAGAAAACCAAAAAATTAGTTGCAGGGGCTAGGGATATAGTTCAGAGGTAAAACACTTTGCCTAATGTGCACAAGGCATACCCTAAATTTAATACTCAGAACTGCCCCCCTACACACACACACAAATGCACAATCGGAAAAAACAACTTTGCTTTTCAAGAGCATGCAAAGTCAGAATTATAAGACTGAATAGCATCAAGCAACCAGTCAGATCAATTTACTTTTATATACAGCAAGTCATACATCTTAAAATTCTGTTTAAAAAGAGTCTTGAAGAGCCTTAACTGCTTCCACCTCTTCTAGAAATTGCTAGTTATCTAATCAAAACAGTTTGAAAACCTCAGTCAAGCTATTAAAGTTATTGCCAGAGCCAGGCATGGTACATATCTATAAACCCAACAACGCAGGAAGATCTGAGTTTGAGGCCAGTCTGGGCATTTAACAAGAACGTGTCTCAAATTAAATAATAAAAAGGGCTGAGAATGTAGAATAGTGGTCAAGTACCCCCTGGATTCAATCCTACTAACTAAATAAATAAATCAATAATCCTATTACAAAATAGACAAAAAATTACTGCCTGCTATGGCAATGGTTACAAATATGTTAATGTTTACATAGTTCATATAAATCTGCTTTTTTTACAATGTTAATTTTTCTCTTTTAAAATTACCAGTCAAGGCTTCTCTCTCTTTAGCATCCAGACATAGCAGTTGCCCTTAACAGGATTTAATATATAAATTGAAAGAAAATGAAGCTGGGCATGGTGGTGCACCTATAATCCCAGTGACTCAGAGGCTGAGACTGAAGCAGAAAGATGACAAGTTTGAAACCAGCCTTCGCATCTTAGTGAGACCCTGTCTCAAAAATCTAAATTCAAAAAGGTTTAAAGGTTGAAGATGTGGCTCAGTGGTCAAGAGCTCCTAGGCTCAACCCCCAGGACCAAAAAAATAAGTTGAACTGCAAATATAAGTAACTTTAAAATGCAATCCCTTAAAGCAAATTTATTATCAGGTGGCTATGGATTAATGTCATAAATCTAGCCAGGCCCTGTGGCACACACCTGTAATCCCAGTGACTCAGGAGGCTGAGGCAGGAGGATTTCGAGTTCAAAGCCAGCCTCAGCAACTAACTTAGTGAAGCCCTAAGCAATTCAGCGAGTCTGTGTCTCTAAATAAAGTACAAAAAAGGGCTGGGGCATGTGGCTCAGTGGTTAAGCACCCCTAGATTCAATCCTCAGTACCAAAAAAAATAAAATAAATTAATTTTGTTAAAAGTCTGAAATACAGAATAACTTTTTATTTTTTTTATTTTTAGGATAACAAGAC
>NW_026000153.1:818426-905554 GCF_001458135.2 Marmota marmota marmota
TTACTTCACAAACCACTCCCTCTGGCATAATGCCAGGTGCCATATTGACTTGTTAAGAGTCTGTAAACAAGTCAAGATGGCACCTGGCATTATGCCAGAGGGAGTGGTTTGTGAAGTAACGCCAGCGATCCATTAAGTGTGGAGATTCCTTATTGGTTGACTGCTGTATCTAGTTTATGTTAATTAGATAAGCTGTGTGGAATGTATATATACCCCTCCTGTCCTACAATAAACGGCTCCCACTCCTGCTGTATCAATCTACACAAGTTGCTCGTCACCCCCCACCCTACCCCCCCACACACACACACAGGGTTATTTTGCCCAGCCAGCCAGGCTGCAGCATTGACTGCTATGGCGCATGCCTGTAATCTGAGCCACTGCGGAGGCTTGAGGTAGGAGGATTACAACTTAGTGAGATCCTGATTCAAAATAAAAAATAAAAAAGGTTGAGGATGTGGCTCAGTTAAGCACCCCTGGGTTCAATCCCCAGTATCAAAAAGAAAAGTCCAAGTATTTGCTTTAGGTATTTTGATGTTGTTTTACCAAAATCTCATCTACTCCTTTGACAAATTTACAGGTTTACAGTGGCAGTCTGTAAACCAAATGAAAATTTGCAATAAAACCAGCAACTAGAATTTTATGTTTATTCAATCATTTACAAGCAGTTTAGTGAAATTCTAACATGCTAAAATTACTTACACTATGTTATTTATACATTAATTAGTGTAAGTAACATAACCCATCTTGGAATGAGTTTATATTAATACTGATAGACAAATCTAACATAATTAAAAGTAAAATGCATCGAAAAGACCTACATACTCCAACAGCATATTAGCAATATTTTTAGATAAACTTAATGTTCAAAGTTAAAACACAGAACTGGGCTGGGGCTGTAGTTCAGTGGTAGAGTGCTTGCCTCACACATGTGAGGCACTGGGTTCAATTCTCAGCACAAAAAATAAATAAATAAATAAAATCACATCTACAACTAAAAAAAGTATTTTTAAAGACAACTAATCTTAGATATATTATGCACCATTAAATTAATACCTATAATTTTACTATGAGGCATTTAATTATATTTAATTATGTTTGGGGGATTTTGGGGTTTTTTGTTTGTTTTTTGTGGTGCTGGGGATTGAACCCAGGGCCTTGTGCATGGGAGGCAAGCACTACCAACTGAGCTATATCCCCAGCCCTTAATTATATATTTTAAGAGTTTAAACAAGTCTGTAAATTCAAACTCAGACTGATGTGACTTCCACCTAGAATTATAACAGTATTTTATTAATTAATTAAAAATTCACGGGCTGGGATTGTGGCTCAGCGGTAGAGTGCTCACCTAGGGTTCAATCCTCAGCACCACATAAAAGTAAATAAATGAAGGTATTGTGTCCAACTACAATTAAAAAATAAATAATTTTTTAAAAATTCATCACAGTACAATTTCATTTTCAAAATAAAGTATTTGCTGGGAATGGTGGCGCACATCTGTAATCCCAGCAACTCGGGTGGCTATGGCAGGAGAATCACAAGTTCAAGGCCAATGTCAGCTAATGCCACTAGCTTCAATATTTAGTATGTGAGAGAGAGAGAGAGAGAGAGAGAGAGAATAAAAAGAACAAAATATTTTTTTTTTAATTTTACTTGAAAATTTCTTAGAATTAAGTTTTCTAAAAACCAGAATCATCTGTAACACTAATAATGAAACCTAAGATACTATACCATCCTGTTAAGACAAGACCTTTAAACCGGTTATACTGTATTATGGGATTACATATGGGTAAATACACTTTACTCCTAAATTAAGATGCACTATTTTAATAATACTGAGAATCCTATATTACCACAATTTTCCCTCTCACCTTCCATAGTGCCTTTAAAATTAGTTTTTAAAACTTTGACACAGTAAGGTACAGAAAACTCAGTAGAATTTTTTCTGAAAATTATAAATTCAAAGATGCTCATATATACATATAAATCTTCCCCAAAAGAACACAAGAAACTGCACAGTGGTTTTATCTGAGGAAAGAGAAAAGGCAATTTTAATGATTTTTATGGTTTAAATATTGTCATTGTGTACTATGTATTTTTAAAGTTTTCCTACCCTTTACTCTAAAACAAAACAAAAAAAAAACTAATTGACTTAATTTCTATGGAGCTTTTGTACACAGTGTGACTCAAGAAAACAGCTTGTAATTCCATTTGTTTCAATATGTATATCATTCACCAAGAGACCCAAGAATAAACAGGGACACTGAAGAATGTGTGACAATGCTTTACCAATTTTACAGTTATTACATTGATAGTATGTGGAAATGCAACAGACTGGGGAAAATGATCAGGAGCTAAAATAAAGTAAAATATTATGGAAAAGATAACCTTTATAACATTATTTAAGTCACATACATATGTGCAAGTTATTGTGTTTTCTGCAGAGCAATGTATCAAATTTAAGACTTAATATGTCACACATGAAGTAATCTGTTATCTTAAATCTTATCCTCAAAAAACAGTTAAATATCTCAGATTTATTGTATTAAGGTAGCTAAAGTCTGTAGGAAGTACAAAGCTGCTCAGCCTAAGCAAAGATTACATCTACCCCTGTGGGCATTAGATCAACACAACCATCCTTCCCACTCTGCAGAATCACTGCCTTCAGCATACCACCACCAAGTTCAAACATCTCTTACCTTAAAACCCTAACACTGACACCTGAGCAGTGAAACGATAGTAACATTATAATCTATAAAATGGGACCGGGGTTGTGGCTCAGCAGCAGAGTGCTTGCCTAGCACACGAGAGGCCCAGGGTTCGATCCTCAGCACCACATAAACAAACAAAATAAAGGTATTGTGTTCAACTAAAACAAAAGTAACAATCTATAAAATGAGGATCCATAAGCCATATCAACAAATAAAACAAATGGGTTAGGGTAGTAGGGAAAGCTCTTAGAGTAAAATTCCAACTAATAAATGTAGAAGAAATACAGAATTAGGAAGTCACCACGTGACAGCCACTACACTAATAACACTTTCAGACAAGAATCAACAGATGCTAAAATTAGAGAAAGTACTGTAAGAAACAGGATATTTGCATTGTCTCAAAATATCTACCCATGAGGTTCTTGTTGCAAAGAAAAAGAAAATGGTCACTTTTCCCCTGGAAAAGCCTGGAAATCACCACCTTAAGCAAACAGATCAAAGTTGTTATCACTATGGGAACAAAATCAACACTCTTGTCTCCAGATATTGACACACTGAAGGGGATGACTTCCATGGTATTCCATCAACAATATATAACCTGGTGGCTAGAGATGTAGTTCAGCGGTAATGTGCATGCCTAGTACATATAAGCCCTGAGATTGAGTCCCAGTGCTGAAAAAAAAATTGTAATAACCTGATTCTAACCATGGTAGACATGCAAGGAGGGCAATTCTACAAAATAACCAGCTTATACCCCACAAAAACATGAAGGTCATGAAAGACAAAGACTAAGGATCTGTCCTAGACTAAGAGACCAATAAGAACCACACATAAATGTGGCATGTAATCCTGGATCAAATTCAGGATCAAAAAAGGATATTTAGTCAGACAACTGGCAAAGTCTGAATAACATTAATCAATGAAAAATACTATGGAGCTAGGGGTGTGGCTTAGTGGTAGGGTGTCTGCTTGATATGCATGCAGCCAGGGCTCAATACCTAGCACCACAAATACATAAGTAAAGATATACAATAGTGCTTCCTGCTTTGTGTAGGTACCTGTGAGTATATGAGCAAAAAAAAAAAAATTTTTTTTAAAAACAAAATACTGGGGCTGTAATTGTGGCTCAGAGGCGGAGCGCTCGCCTACCATGCATGAGGCCCTGGGTTTGATCCACAGCACCACATAAAAATAAAGATATTGTGTCCACCTATAACTAATTATATATATAATTAAAAAATAAATAAAAAACAAAATACTATAGGATCGATTTTGTTTTTGATAATTTTACTGTGATCATGTAACAGAATGTCCTTGTTTTTGTTTTTTTGCAACACACACTGAAAATACTTAGAGGTAAAGGACAGTATATGTGCAACTTTCTGTCAAGTGTCCCAGAAAAATTAGAGAGCAGTCAAACATTAGCATTTAGGGATAATGAAAGAAGGATTGCATGTACAACGTGTACTGTTTTTGCAACTTTCCTATAAACTGAAACAAAGTGTTTTTTAGCTCTTCCTTTAACCTACAACCTTCCAACTGCCTTGCTATTCCTCTGAAGTCTGTTCTGTAAAAGTCCTTGAAAGACTAACCAAGCTCTCTGTCTCTACTTCCTCTCCATCTACAGTTTTCAACCAGTTTCAACCCCACCTCATCATTAAACCTGCATCCATAGGTAGATGACACATGCCTACAGTCCCAGCTACTTGAAAGGCTGACACAAGAGGATCACTTGAACCTAGAAATTCAAAGCCAACCTGGGCAACAGAGCAAGACCCATATTTTTAAAAAGAGTAAAAGACTGCATCTGTCAAGATCACCAGTGGTTCCCCCTGATCTCAAGATCTCTCCTCCTCCTTCCATCTATTCACTGTGATATCTCCACATGTCTAACAGAATTTCAAACTTAACCTGGGCAAGCTGATCTCAGTATCCATCTCCCACCCCAACCATGCTGCTCCCACAATCCTATCAAAATTAGTGGAAGTCTGTCCACCCAGGTCCTTGAGCCAGAACTGTTGAGGCATTCTTGGCTACTTCTCACTCCCTCCACAGCCCCTCTCCATACTTACTCTTGGCTTTGGCTTCAAACTAGAAGATTCTAATCACTCACCATCACCACCAATACCACAATAACCCTGGTCCCAGTCACCACCATTTCTAATATGGATAATTAAACTGGTCTGGAGATGTCACACCACATCCCCAGGACTATTCTCAAGGGAGTAGCCACAGACGTCCCTTTTAAGGTAATCTGATCAGAACTGTCCCTTCTTAAAACTCTTCCAGGGCTTCTCATCTCACTCCAAGGGAACCTGCAGAGCCCTTTGCCCTTCCACTAGCTCACTGGCGTCTCTGACCTCCATCTCCTCCAGCTCTCCCTTTGTGACTCCACTCCAGCCCCGACAGTGTCCTCATGGACTAGAAAGGCAGAGAGCACATGATGGCCCTGACACTCCTGGACTTGCCATCCTCTCCCTGCCTGTGTAACTCTTCCCACAGACATCTTCTCATTTCACCCCCTCACCTCCTCCAAGTCTTTTCTCATGCAGCAATTTCATGGAGAGGCATCCTACAGGAAACAGCGACCAAACCCCACTTCCTGCCAAGTATCCCCATCCCTCTTTATCCATTTTTACATTTCTTTGCAGTTCCCCCACCACCCTGGGTACTGGGGATTGAACTAAGGAACACTCTGAGCTACATCCTCAGCGGGGTTTTTTTTTTCCCTCCATGTGGGGATATGAGGCAGACAGGATCTCACTAAGTTACCAAGTAAGATCCTGTCTAAAGATAAAAAAAATAAGTAAAATGGAAGGGGCTAGGGATAGTTCAGTGGTAAAGAGCCCCTGAGGTTGGATTTGTAGTAACCCCCCCTCCAAAAAAAAAAAAACTCTAAGATCTAAGTCCAGCAAAAGATGGAAAAATATAACATAATAATAATCTAGTAATCTACTAACCTCTCAAAATATGAAAAAGGTGAAATACCATGAAAGGTCATTATTGTATTGTCATTTTCAAAGGAAAAAAAAATCATCATCTAAGAAAATTATCTCTCCAGCAATAGGAAGAGACTAGTTATTTTCTAAAAATTTGGGGGGTGGGGTACCAGGGATTGAACTCAGGGGCACTCAACCATTGAGCCACATCCCCAGTCCCATTTTGTATTTTATTAGAGATAGGGTCTCACTGAGTTGCTTAGCACCCCCCTGTTGCTGAGGCTGGCTTTGAACTTGCAATCCTCCTGTTGTGGCCTCCTGAGTTGCTGGGATTGCATGCCTGGCTCTAAATTTCATAGTTACTAGGGGAAAGCAAAGCTGGCTGAAATACCTTTAAGTCTAGACTCTTCTTCATCATTCACACAAACACAAAGAGCCACAAATTTCTAGCCTCAAAACATCTAAACTGTCAAAAGAAACTTTGAGGGCTGGGGATGTGGCTCAAGCGGTAGCACACTCACCTGGCATGTGTGTGGCCCGGGTTCGATCCTCAGCACCACATACAAACAAAGATGTTGTGTCCGCCGAAAACTAAAAAATAAATATTAAAATTCTCTCTCTCTAAAAAAAAAAAGAAAGAAAGAAAGAAAAAAGAAACTTTGATGGTGCCCTGCAATCTGAACTAGATTTCCTGAATGTTTTAGGAATAACAAAATGTACCACACTGTTTTGTTTTCCTTAGGCATGGCCTGGTGTCCACATGAAGGGATTACAGTGTTTTGAAGAACTTGAAGCCAGAATATGGATACCCAATTGTCCATTTTCCTCATGTGAATGTTTTCTATATTGTAACTATTCTAAATATTTTCTATGTGTGTATGTTTTTCCCCTGCGTTTAAAGTTTCTTAATTTTTCTTCTGTTGTTTTCCCTCTACCCACACCTGTTTTTCACAAACTGATTTGTGTAAAATTCCCTGTCAAGGCTAGCATGCCATAGTGTTGTACAAAATACTCACTCACTCTTGCAGTCTTCTATTATGATATAAATGCATTTTCACACAAAAAAAAAAAAGATTCAAACAATTTCAAACTACACATTAGTGTGGAGCAGCAATTCTCAATGTACAAGTGTATGAACTGTTTTGGGTTTGTTTTTTGTTTTGTTTTGTTTTGTTCCTAAGTTTGTTTTGTTTTCTTTTTGACCAGAGTGAGGAAGTGAGTATCAGGAATTGAACCCAGGGGCTCTACATTCCCAGCCTTTTCTGTTTTTTGAGACAGGATCTCCCTAAGTTGCTGAAGCTAGCCTTGAAGTTGTTTGTGATCCTCCTGCCTCATTCTCCAGAGTTGCTGGAATTACAAACATGCACCACCAAACCTAGTCCCTAAGACACTTTCAGGAGATCCAAGAAAGTCAAAATTATCTTCCTAATAATACTAATTTTCCCCTCTCACTGTGTCCACATTTGTGTGGGTGGTACAAACAGTGATGGATAAAATGCCGGCCCTTAATAGCATGAATTAAGGCAGTGGCTCTAAACTGTACTAGTAGTCAACTTACATTCTTCACTGGGACTTGCAATAAAAAAAATTACCCAAGTTTTGTTTTAAAATCTCCTTACTGAAACAGTAAAAAATTTTATAATCATTAAAACTTCAAGCCTCCAACAACTCAGGAGGCTGAGGCAAGAGGATCGCAAGTTTAAAGCCAGCCACAGCAACTGAGCAAGGCCCTAAATATTAAAGAATTCCTTTCCTAACTATCTGTGTGAGGCTGGATTTTCTCACATTCTTCGGCCAAAACAATATCACACAATTTGAATGAGAAGTAGTTGTGAGTATCCAACTACTAGGCTAAACTACTAAACTTAGGGAGACCCTGCCTCAAAATAGAAAAATAAGAGACTGGGGATGTAGCTCAGTGGTTGAGTACCCCTGGGTTCAATCTCCACTTGGGGGAGGGGGAATCTCTCAAGTGCACATGTTTTAAAATATCTACATGGAAAAAAAGGAAATAAGCATAAAGTTATTTCTGCTACCTATCAAGGTGTCTGGAGAAAGGCACTGTGCAGGTATCTGAGGTACAAAATGAACGAGTCACTTTCCTCCTGAAGTTTCTAACTGAAGGCACTCTGCAGGCAAACTAGCTATGTAAGTTTGAGTGGCTGGCAGACATGTTCTCAAAAAGGAACAAAGTGAGCCTGTTGCTTATAAACTAGTTTTGTCTGATTATTTGCTGCCAAATGGCTAAATTCTGGAAAACTTTTTATCCCCCACCATAAATTCTTAAAGTTCCTCAATACTCAAAGATTCACTCAAAGTGCAAGAGGAACCAATGAAGCTTAATATTACAAAAAATTCAGACATGCCAGATATGGTGGCACACACCAGTAATCCCAAAGACTTGGGAAGCTTTGGCAGGAGGATCACAAGTTCAAGGCCAGCCTCAGCAACAATGAGCCCCTAAGCAACATAGCAAAGGCTCTGTCTCAAAATAAAAAAAAAAAATTTATTTATTTATTTTTTTTTTTGAAGGGCTGGGATGTAGCTCAGTGGAAGAGCACTACCAAGTTCAAGCTCAGTACTGGGAGGGGACGGGGGAAAGGTCTTCAGCTATTACTTCAGATTTCACATTCCAAATAGCTTTTAATAACCTGTCTCTTATTTTATTTTGGTGTAGGATCAAAATATATCCAGAATTATCTGAGAAAAAAATATTAAAGAATTCCTTTCCTAACTATCTGTGTGAGGCTGGATTTTCTCACATTCTTCGGCCAAAACAATATCACACAATTTGAATGAGAAGTAGTTGTGAGTATCCAACTACTAGGCTAAATCTACTAGGCCAAATTAAAGACATTTGCAAAAATGTAAAACAACTTCACTTTTCTAGAACTTTACTGGGTAGGGGTGTAGATCAGTGGTAGAGTGTTTATTTAGCTTGTGTAAGGACATTGGTTCAATCATCAGCATCTCAAAATAAATTAAAATAAAATAAATTAAAAAGCCGGGAGTGTTGGCATACACCTATAATCCCTGTAAGGAGGCTGACATAGGAACATCACAAGTTCAAGGCCAGACTGAGCATCCAAGAGAGAGACTGTCTCAAATAAAGAAGGGCTGGGGATATAGCTCAGTGGTAAAGCATCCCTTAGTTCAATCTTCACTATTGTTTAAAAAAAAAAAAAAAAAATGCTCTTTGGGTATTCTTGGGTTGTCTCCCTATGTTGCCCAGGTTGGCCTTGAACTCACAATCCTTCTGCCTCAGCCTCCAGAGTAACTAGGATGTTGGCACCATGTCCAGCTTGGGATCCTTGAGTTTTAAGCATAAAGGAACTGAAGCCCAGAAGTTTCAGAACCACTAGAATAAAATATAAAACGAAAGTCCTCCCACCAGCTTCTCTCCTCCTCAACCAGCTTTCCTTTGCAAAACCACTCTGTTTGGTGGTCAACTTCCCAGATGTTTCCCTATGCTTTTGCACAGACATATGTACATGGAAGTTTTTTCTAGCTGGACACAGTAGCACACACCTGTAATCCCAACTACTCAGAAGACTGAGGCAGGAGAATCAAAAAGCAAGTTCAAGGCCAGACTGGGCAACTAGGTTAAACCCTATCTCAAAATAAACATTAAATATGCTGGGTGTGTAGCTCAGTGGTAAAGTGTCCCTGGGTTCAATCCCCAGTACCACACCCCCCACCCCAAAAAAATTAAGTTATTTCTCAAATATCTTTGATTTTATTTTGTACCAGGGATTAAACCCAGGTGTGTTTAACCACCAAGGCATATCCCCAGCCCTTTTTAAAAATATTTTATTTAGAGAAAGACTCTCACTGAGTTGCTAAATGCCTTGCTAAATTGCTGAGCCTGGCTTTGAACTTGGAATCCTCCTGCCTCAGCCTTCCAAGCTGCTGGGATTACAGATGGGCGCTACCATACCCAGCCAAATACCTGTCTTTTAAGAACTGTTCTATAATTTGCTTTTCAGTTTGCTCTTATGTCAGCTGATATAAATCTATGTCCTCTTATAACTGCTATAAAATATATCACAGTATATTTGGCCAGAATATAGAACATTTTCTTTTGATGGGCATTTAGGTTATTTCCAATTTTTAACTATTAAGGAGCACTGAAAACACAACTTTTTGCCAAGTTGTTGTTTGTTTTGTTTTTGTACTGGGGATTGAACCCAGGGGCACTCGACCACTGAGCCACATCCCAGCCTTATTTTGTATTTTATTTAGAGACAGGGTCTCACTGAGTTGCTTAGAGCTTCGCCATTGTGAAGGCTGGATTTGAACTTGCGATCCTCCTGTCTCAGCCTCCCGAGCTGCTGGAATTACAGGCAAACGCCACCTTGCCAAGTATTTTTTTATAATAAAATACCACAAATGACATTGCTAACAGATACATGTTTGACAGGACTGGGGATATGGCTCAGTGATAGAGCGCTTGCCTAGCATGTGCACAGCCCTGAGTTTAATACCAACACTAAAAAAAAAAAAAAAAAAAAGATGTTAAACATACCTAAAAGTTATAAATTGTTTAATAATATTTCAAAGTATTTTCAACAAAAAGAAAAAGGAAGGGAAAGGGACCTATTGTTCTTCTTAAAATAAATAAATAAATAAATAATCTACCTTCTAAGCTCAAAAATAGGTAACTGCAAAATGTCCTGGAGAGTCAAAACTTAAAGCTGGGTTGTCTCTTTGCTTGAAAAATAGAAATAATGCTTATCCAGATTATCTGTATTATAACTATTAAAATGTGATGTGTAATATAATAAAGCCTAAAAATTCTGAGTTTATGGATTCCTACCCAGAGACCTTTTTGGTTCTTGTTCTGGCAGAGCTGGGGATCAAACCCAGGGCCTCACACCGACTAGGCAAGCACTCTACCACTGAGCTATCCCCCAACCTCTATCAAGTTCTTGATGATTTGAAGGGGTCTGTATGATATTGCTGATTAAAACTATACTTACACATTATAGAGCCATGAGTACTAGGCTATTTTCCATGATACTTCAAAGGTATTCACACTGAAGTCTGACAAAGTTAAGTATCCCTAATCCCCAAATCTGAAATACAAAATGCAATCCTCTGAATACTGATGTGGCAACTCAAGAGGTTGCGGGGGTTGGGGCTGTAGCTCAGTGGCAGAGCACTTGCCTAACATGTGTGTGGCACTGGGGTCCAATCCTTAACACTGCATAAAAATAAATAAAAATAAAGGTGCTGTGTCCATCTGCAACTAAAATATACATAAAAAGTTTAAAACAGAAGGTTGAGATTTTGGAGCATTTCAAATATTCAGATTAAAGATACTCAAAAAGGTCTATGCAGATATTCCAAAATCAACAACCACCACCTGAAACATTTCTTGTTCCAAGCATTTCAGATAAGGGACACTGGACCTGTACTGCCAAATGGCATGCATGCAAAGACACTTTGCCGACTTGTTCTATCTGTATGAGTGTCCATTACTCCACTTTCTTGCCAACACCAGATAGTATTCATCATACTCATTTCTCCTAAATTGATAGGAAAAAAAAAATGCCATTATAACTGGCATCTCCCTAATAACTACTAAGACTAGGTATCTTTTTTCTGGCTTTTCATATATTCCCCTCTGAACTACTTCTTGTCCTTTGTCCATTTTTGCACTGTGTCTACCTCTTTGAAATTAGCAGGAGTTTTTTTTTTTTACCTCCTAATCTATTATTTCCTTTAAGTTTGATCTCTTTTAAAAAAACTATTTTATGCAGTGGCGCACGCCTATAAACCCAGTGATTTAGGAGGCTGAGACAGGAGGATTGTGAGTTCAAAGCCAGCCTCAGCAAAAGTGAGGCGCTAAGCAACTCAGTGAGACCCTGTCTCTAGATAAAATACAAAATAGGGCTGGGGATGTGGCTCAGGGGTTGAGTGTCCCTGAGTTCAACCCTCAGTACCCCTACCAAAAAAGACTATTTCACAACTAAACACATTTTAGGAATCAAAGACCTATGTATGTATTGTATATATGAAATACAAATTCTTAACTTATTCAGTGTATAATCCATATTCTACAAAGAAATATAAAGCATTTCTATATATCTGTACATAAGAGACAACCCATGGGATTACGCAGGAATCAAAATCCATCCTTTATCCTCCATGCTAAATTTATTTAGTGCACAAATTTATTATCGAGATAATTCTACTCATTTGTCAGATAATCCAAGAAGTCCTTGACAGATACATCATTTAATTGCCAACAACCCCATGCAATAAGTTTTATTACCTCCATTTACAAATTAAAAAGAAAACAAAACTGAAAGTTTAGTCAGTTTGCCTAAGCAATGACTCCAACAGAGGTCTGTGTGGATCCAACCAAGATACCACCGGCCCTACCTACCACTGTGCTTTATGTTGCTGTCCCTAATTTCACTCAGTTAATAGTACATGAACATATAAAAGTGTCACTTTTTTCTCTAAAGGTCCATTATATTATTTGGGATGCCTTTAATAAAAAAAAAAAAAGTCGAATAAAATACCCAGGCACCATGGCACATGCCTATACTCTGCCTCCTGGGTCGTGAGGAACACCAGTTCTAAGCCAGCCTCAGCAACAGAGCGAGACCCTGTCTCAACATAAAAAATAAAAAAAGACTAGGAATGTAGCCCTAATAACATGCCCCCGGGTTCGATCCCCAGTAGCTTAAAACAACAAGTTATAGGAGCTTTAATCATCACTATGGATGGTTGTCTTGCCATCATTAATCATAACATGAGTTCAATCAACCTTATTACAAATTGACTATCATAATTTACTCCACTTACTTTATGAGAGGGTACCCCTATAAGAGCAGCTCTGAACTGCTTTGTGGCAGAGTCGTTCCCAAGGAACTCTGAGGAGAAAGCAATTTGATAGGCTCTCTGGTGAACAGAGCCAAAAATTAACCCAGGCATCAAGTTATCCACAATAATCCCAAATACCCATCTGCTAGACGTCATTTACTAAACTGATAGAGCCCTTAAGTTAAACACATGAGAATAGCAAAGTCACCTACTAAGTATACAGGCTCCGCTAGCAACCCCTTCTAGGCTCAGCCTCAAGATCCTCCTGCCTCACACTTGTGCCTCTTTAATCCCAAACAGCTTGTAGTTCCCCCACACCAAGATGTTTCACACTCACGTGCCTTGGCTCCCGTTGTCCCCTATGCCTCTCCCACTCTCACTGGTGGGTTAGCCTCTGCTTGACTTCACTTCCTTCTCTGAATCTATACCAAGTTATCTGTACCAACACCCAGGCGAAGCCTAATGCCCCTTCTGTGTTTCTGGGGCATACCTCATAGACGCTATGACATGGTTAAAACTTTTTTTTTTCTTTTTTTTTTTTTTTTTGGTACTTGCAAAGATTTTAACCTACCTTTAGGAACACTATCACAGCAAGCCACTGCTACTATTAAACATAAAAATAACATCATCCAGGCATTCAGCCAGAACAAAGTGAAAGCAACTGTACTCTACTTTTCTTTAGGGCAGGGTCTTGTTCTTTCTAGCCCCTGAACCTAGAATGGAATAAACTATGAGCACACATCTTCTATCTGCTTAGGCCATAAGTAATAAATTCATTTCTGAAATTTATAAAAAAAAAAATGTAGAAACAGGTAAACTGGCACATAACAAATATAGAAATTTAAAATTACACCCACATTTAACTCAAAGAAAATGTGGGTAAATGCAAAACTGGCTGATTTTTTCCCCCACCCCCAGAACTAGGGATAGAACACAGGTCCTCTATCACATCCCTAGTTCCTTTTCTGATTTTTTATTTTGAGACAGGCTGTAAGTTGCCCAGGCTGGTCTTCATCTTGGAATCCTCCTACTTCAAACTCATGAATTGCTGTCAGTATAGGTACACATCACTGTGCCCAGCAGTTTTTATTTCATTTTAACATACAGAGGGCACAACTAAAATGGGATAGTCTCAAGTCAGCATAACATTCTCAGTAGCAGGGTAATGCTGTGCCTAGAACCCTAGAAGCCTCCGCTTGAAAAGATAGTCCTGAAACTCTCCCTGCACACTTCATTGTAAGAAGCTTTCTTTGTTTTCAAATTATAACCAACCACATCAACATAAGAAATTTAGTTTTTTTTTTTTTTTGGGGGGGGGCACTTTTAAATTTAAATGTTCTTATCTTTTTGGCAAAAACAATCCCCAGTTCAAGAAATTGCCAAAATTAGTGGGCTAAGAATAAAGCACATGCAAAGTGTACAATCCCTAGTACCACAGGAAAAAAAATTCCTAAAAGGAGTCCAATGATACACATGGAAGCATGCTTGACAGGAGTTACTATGAAAAGAACAATTAAATTACTGTACACCCATGCTGAACAAATGCAGCTATTGAATGAAGGACAGAGAACTGCCAAACTCTGAAGATTCTGAGATATATTAGTTATAAAATTACTAAATTTTAAAGAATCATATTATTAACAATATGATTTATTATATCCAAAAATGTTTGTTCAAGGCTAACCTCAATAACTTATGATCCTGTCTCAAAATTTTAAAAACATGCAAGGAGCCGGGTACAATAGTGAATGCCTGTAATCCCAGCAGTTTGGGAGGCTGAGGCAGGAGGATTGTGAGTTCAAAGCCAGCCTCAGCAAAAAAGCGAGGTACTAAGCAACTCAGTGAGACCCTCTCTAAACAAAATACAAAAAGAGACTGAAATGCAGCTCAGTGATTGAGTGCCCCTGAGTTCAATCCCCAGTACCCCAAAATAAACAAACACTCAAATAAATAAATAAAAATTAAAAAGGGCAGGGGATGTAGCTCAGCGGTAAAACACCTCTGGGTTCAATCCTGGTTCAATCCCTAGTATCACACCCTACCCCCCCCCCAAAAAAAAAAAGTTTACAGTAGTGATAAAAAGTTACGCACANCCCCCCCCAAAAAAAAAAAGTTTATGGCTACATGCATAATGTATAGAAGAATTTCTGGAAACCAACATATCAACTAACCAGTGGTAAGGCCTGGGAAGCACATGGAGAGAGTGAGATTTGAAAAACAAATACCTTTCACATTTTACTTTGTATTTTAAATTTATTTGAAAGCACACATATGTAAAAATTCACCAATGTACTCAATATTTATACAATATTGTATCTAGGTTATACAATAAGAAAAAGTAATACATGCTCGCTGTAAACAAAAACAACACCATTCACAAATTTCATCCTGTGTGTGTTGGGGGTGGTTTACTGGGAATTGAACCCAGGGGCACTCTATCTGAGCTCCATTGCCAATCCTTTTTGAGACAGGGTCTTGCCAAGTTGCTGAGGCTGACCTTGAACTTGGGATCCTGCCTCAATCTCCCCAAACCCTAGGATTACAGATGTATGCCACCACGCCAGGCTCCACAAATTTCTACTAAAATGAGTCCACGTTGCAAAACAGAACAAAGATCTTCCATATTTCTGTTTTCACCACCAAATTCATATTAATCCAACTTTCACATCTGAATGTAAGGGAAATAATACTGCAACTGCCACTGTTGACTATTGGGTTGTACTGTATTAATGTTTCACATAATAATCCTACCAGATCCTATAAAGCATCACTTCTATAACCTTCTTGGACCTCAATTTCCTCATCCTTAAACACTACCTTGCATTTATTAAAGAGGTACAATTTGGGGCTGGGGATGTGGCTCAAGTGGTAGCGCACTTGCCTGGCATGTGTGCGGCCCAGGTTCGATCCTCAGCACCACATACAAACAAAGATGTTGTGTCCGCCGAAAACTAAAAAATAAATATTAAAATTCTCTCTAAAAAAAAAAAAAAGGTAAAATTTAAACCCAGATCTAAGACCTCATATCCTACATCTTTCAAACTGTACCCTTCAGTCCAAAAGGATACATAAGGAAAGAAGCAAGGCTCTTCACCAAGAGGTTTCAGCACATATTCTCCCTTCTACTCTACCAATCAGCAACGATATTCTGAGTCAAAGACACTTCCTTCTGCAAACAGGGTCCTACCAGACTTGAAAACAAAATGGGACAGACACTATGGACTCCACTCCACACACCTTTACTTCTTTTGCAATCTAAAGACACATCCCAATGAGTCACAACCACCAAAGCCTCTGCATCTCCCTCTCTGTGGTCCCTGTCCTACTCTCACATCTCCTTAGGCCCTTCTCATACTTCTCTGAAGTTCACTTATAGTAAGATGAAGCTGCTAAGAAAATAAATTAAAGCCAAAAGAAGCCCATTTCCTGTCCTAAAACAGGATGTCAATGTTTTTATTCTATAAATCCCCAATTCTAGACTACCTCTACTGTCTTTTTCCTGAAGGAAGACAACAAACCTAGTTTCAAAGAAGACAAACAAGATTTCTATACTTCAGAGAAGGCAAGGAAACAGGATTCTGCTCTGACTTGCCACTGCAAACAGGATCGGGCTCCTGTGTAAGCTACTTTAAGGATTTGGACAACTTAAATAGAAGGAATGAAGGCAGGCAGGGCAGAGTTGCAGGGCTGAGAAAATGGTTCCTCTGATGACTGGCAGGGCTTCAGGTAGGTCACCTCTCCCAGGGCTTTATGGAGAAATCTTTGGTAAAGCAACTAATAGCACTAAAGAATATATTGTGTATCTCATTTTTATTAGTTTTTCCTTTCTGAAAATAGCAGGTATTTAACACATTCCATAGTATTTTATGGATCAAAGGACTTGCATAGACAAAGAAAAAAATATCTTGAAAGGAGGTAGTCAGGCCTAGTTTTCTGTCTCAAAATCAATTGATCTAACATACCACCTAGTTTGGCAACTATTGCGACCATTAAAGACAGAAATCATTTCAGAAGCATGCACTTTTACAAAGAACCAGATTTTTAAATATGTAAAACTGAGGGGATTTGGGTACTTCCAAAAGATATTTCTTTTTTTTTTATTTTTTTTAAACATTTTTCAGTTGTTGATGGACCTTTATTCATTTATTTATATGTGGTGCTGAGAATCGAACCCAGTGCCTCACACATGTGAGGCAAAAGCCCTGCCACTGAGCCACAACCCCAGCCCTATATTTTTTATTTTATTTTATTTTTTTAGTTGTTGATGGACCATTTATTTATTTGTATGCGATGCTGGTAATTGAACCCAATGCCTCATATATACTAGGCAAGTGCTCTACCACTGAGCTACAACCCTAGCCCCCAAAAGATATTTCTTTTTTTCTTTTTTTAATATTTATTTTTTAGTTTTCGGCAGACACAACATCTTTGTTTGTATGTGGTACTGAGGATCGAACCCGGGCCGCACACATGCCAGACGAGCACACTAACGCTTGAGCCACATCCCCAGCCCCCCCAAAGATACTTCTTACAGCAAAAGTTTTATGAATGAAATGAAAGGAATGCCTAATATACACGTGCATCCCAAATTTAAAAAAAAAAAAAAAAGTGTTTAAAGTTATTTTTTAAAATATTTTTTAACTTGTTTATAGACCTTTATTTATTTATTTATATGTGGTGCTGAGAATCAAACCCAGTGCCTCACACATGCCGGGCAAGTGCACTACCGCTGAGCCATAGCCCCAGCCCAAAGTTATTTTAAATTAGCCCATGATATCCATAAATGTTTTGGCCAATAGTTTCAACCTCTGCTTGTCAAACTATGTATTTAACCTACTAAACAGAAGTACTCAATTTGATCTCTCTGATTTTAGAACCTAAGATAGCTTCAGAGAATTTTCCAAATGTATGTTAATAAAAAGCAAAAGAGGGCTGGGAGTAGGGCTCAGTGCAGCGCGCTCACCTTGCACATGGGAAGCACTGGGTTTGATCATCAGCACCACATTAAAAAATAAAATAAAGGTATTATGTCCATCTACAACAACAACAACAAAAAAATATTTAAAGCAAAATGACTTGTCCAAAGAAAGTTAGCTCAAAATCACAAAAAAAATTCTAAATATTCCAGAGAGTAAGTCAATAGTCATACAGCAATGGGATATCCCACTATTTCAAAAAAGCCTTGTCCACTGAACAAGAGGATCTATTAAATGTAGGAGATTTTTCCCATCTCTAATACATAATAAATAGAATATGCTTATATGTGTCTCTGGAAATTAAGAAAATGAATTAAGATACAAATAAATGAATTCTGGAAAGACTACATTCCAGTTAGCTCCAAAATCCACAATTCCCATCTATTTACAGCAGAGCCAGAAGGCTGAGATTTAACACCACCCTCATTCGCTTACCATTGATCTAAATCACAGACTCTTAAGTGGTAACATCCACAGCACAGCTGATCACGCCTTCCATTCTCCACAGGCTCTCTTCACTTCTAGAAGAAGGTCACAGTTCTCTTTTGTCTACCTGCTTTACTGCCCTCTCCTTCCTTCCAGAGCCTCAGGCTCAATCCCTTGGTGATCTATCCTGACTAATGGTTTCATGGCTTCAAGGTAAGCTAATGAAGACACTAATTTTCACTTAGACTTCTTACCTTCAATTGAGCTCCACTGAAGATATAGCCAAGTACCTACCCAACTTCTCATTTGAATTTCTAGTTAAGTATTAGAAACAAATGCCAACATCAAAGTTGCCAATTTCTACCCAAGAATCTGCTCCTCTGCCAAAATTCTTCATTTTGAAAAATGGACCCATTTTCCTTATACCTGATTGCTTTGACCAGAAAAAAAAAAAAAAAAAAGGCTTTTCATTTTTAACTCTTCTCAAACCTCTCATCTAATGCATCAGCAAATCCTATTGGCTGTTCCTTAGATCACTCTGAACAGAGAATGGCCACTACTCATTATCTCCATTACTAATATCTTCTTCCCAAGGTATTATGTTAGGGGCTGCCTCCCCATTTCCAATGAAGTTTTCAGATATTGTGTTTGGTTTTTAGGATTGTTTGTTTTCAATGACCGTTTTTGCAGTGGGGATGGGACCCAGGGCCTCATTGATGCTAGGTGAGTGCTCTATCACTGAGCTATATCCCCAGCCCTGTTCCAAGCATTTTGAAGCCACTTCACCAATTTGTGGAAGATAATCTAATGATGGCCAATACTGCAGTGCCTGGAGGCATATGCCTGTCTGCAATTCTGGCAACTCAGAAGGCTGAGGGAGGAGGATGCCAAGTCAGAGGCTGGCATGGACAACTTGGTGAGAGCCTGTCTCAAAAATTAAAAAGGGCTGGGGATGTAACTCAGTGATAGAGCACCCCTAGTACTGCCCAAAAAAGAAGGAAAAAAAAAAAAAAAAAAAACACCCATTTCTCCCTCTCGCTCCATGCATGCCACTCCTCCATCCTCCTTTTTGGTTTTGTTTATTTGTTATTCGGGTGCCAGGGGTTGAACCCAGGGGCGTTCAATCACTGAGCCACCTCCCCAGCTCTTTTAATATTTTATTTTGAGACAGGGTCTCACCAAGTTGCTTAGGCCCTTGCTAAATTGCTGAGGCTAGCTTTGAACTCATGATCCTCCTGCCTCAGCTTCCTGAGCCCCTGGGATTACAGGCATGCAACACCATACTCTGCTACATATCCTCCTTAAATTTGGACTGGCTTGGTGACTTGTCTTGATCAATGGAATGGAACAGAAGCAACACTCTTGAGCCTCCTGTCTCAATTTTCTCAGCCACTGGGATTACAGGCATGTACCACCAGGCCCAGCTGGGATCTATCTTTAAGTGAATAAGCAGCTTCCGGTTTCACTTGGGGCAGTTGGTCACTGTGCTATTAAAGCTGTTCAGGCTACTACTGAATGATGAGATACTGTGTGGAGAAAGATCAAAGAAGAAGCCCATGGGGCCAGTTACATGAGTGAAGCTTTCTAAGAATCTTTTTGCCACCCTTAATAAATGACCCAAAATGACATCACATGGAACAGAACCAATGACCTAACAGACCCATAGCATCACAAGAAGATTGGAGTGGATTTGTTAGGCAGTAATAGATAACTAAAATACCATGATCACAATAGAATCTGCTCCCTATAGAACTATCTGATAATGCCAAATATTCTAAGAACTTGGGACTCTTTCCTCTTATACTTCCATTGGATTTTTCTTGGACTACTTCTGTGATAATTTCAAACCATTTCCTAATCAAATTAAATGGTCTCAGGATAATTCTCTAAAAAATGTACAATTGCTGTACTATGTATTCCCCTTCAGGGCAATAAAATTCACACACTATGTTAATATTTATAACTATTTACCAATACTGAACACTTGCCAAAATACAACTTCAGACCATGGTAAATTATACCCTTGATTTTAATGGAGCACTCAAAACATGCTTGCCACCAGCCTTTAAGCAAAATCCTGGCAGTCGAAGCCAATTTGTAAACACAGATTTATGGGGCAGAGAGTCTAAGAATGCCAGTCCTATCCTTTGGTCACTGCTACCACACTGCCACCTCCTGTCTTATGACTCTGAAAGCCTGAATCAGAGGCAATAGTAGATAAAGGAAACTCAGCTAAGAATAGCACAACTAACCATCTTTCCGCCTCTCCTTCCTCCCAGACCAAACCAACTGCCAGCATTACTAAATGGATAATTCATACCTTTCAAAAATTAGTTACTGCTAGAAAAGCTGCTGCCTGAATGCAGCTAAGGACAATTATAATGGAGTCACCTCAAATAGATAAAGGTAGTTCAACAGCTTCACTTTAAAATCAACACAACTGCAGAGGTAGTGCTCATAAAAGGATCTCAAAGCATGGCAAAGATAATTTCCCACTTGCTGACTGAATGAGGTACATAAGCAAAAGCAACTGAGCTACCATACTACAGAAAAATTCACGTCAAGCTCCTTAGAGGGAAAACCTCATCTCTAATTCCAAAAGATATTTTTGAGCCTTAGCTGATAACCCATTTATTTCAAGCAGAGTGAAACCCTCAGAACAAAACATGCCCCCTTATAGTTTATTATAAGGGCATTTGGCCTGAACAGAGAATGTCAGTGATCAAACAAATCAAAAGAAAATCCAAAAACAGAAGCCAAGATTCTCAATTCCCACTGGCTCCAGGGGCACACATCACATTTCTACAATATCTTTCTCTGGTTTACTGTGGACACATGGTAGAAGTTACTTAACATTTAGTTTCTAAACATTCTATGAAGGCCAAAGTAACAAATCTTTCAGGCTGGGGATGTGGGTTGGTGGGAGAGTACTTGTCTAGCCTGTGTGGGTTTGATCATCTGTGGGGGGAGGCTTGTAAAGTAGATATAATCTCAGTGACTTGGGAGGCTTAGGAGGGAGGATACCAAGTTTGAGGCCAGCCTCAGCAACTCTAAATAAATAAATACCTCAATAGTAGAGTGACCTCCAGTTCAATTCCTTGTACAAAAATAAAGAGAAAAAAAATCTTTCAAGCTGCACTGAGAAAACAATGAATCAAGTAAAATCCCTCCATCTACAGTTACACATTGCTGATCTTAAAATGGGCACTCCACAGATACCTTTGCTTGTTAATTCGTAACAATCGAAACCTCAAGTATCTGCATGTGTGAGAAAGGCACTACACAAGATTCACCTGTACCATACCTATAAAGAAGGGGTACTGTTATGCATACCTGTGCTTAAATGTTCTACATTAAAATTAGCTATGCCACACAGCTTGGTGCACACAAGGCCCTAAGCAACTCAGCAAGACCCTGTCTCAAAATAAAAAATAAAAAGGGGCTGGGGATGTGGCTGAGTGGTTGAGCACCCAGGGTTCATTCCCTGGTACAAAAATTAAAAAAAAAAAAAAAAAAGTTTGTGATATCCTAAGACTTTGAAGTTGGCCCACAGTGAAGGTTTATACATGATGGCTAATGGGCACACTGGTGGTCATGGCACCATCCTATTCCGTACTTTACTATTTACTATTAAAATACAATGCTAGCTTCTAAATGGAGACTTAAAGTAAAATGCATTTAAAACCTCATCCAATTTATGTGTTAAACAAGTATTCCAAATAAAAGTTATTATTTTTTTTCAAGAACATTTGAGTTTAAAGGATTCTCCTTGGGAAAAAAACATATATTACCTATAATATTATGCCATTTTCTCTCCTTTATTTAAATATGTTTCCTGCTACACATAATCCTAATCAAGGCCAACAGCTAAATTGTGAATGTTTGATCAAAAATAGTTAGGCTGTAGGCAGGTGTGGCAGTACACGTCTCTAATCCCAGCTACTCAGAAGGCTGAAGGAGTATTGGAAGCTTGAGATCAGCCTCAGAAACTTAGCAAAACCCTATTTCAAAATAAAAAATAAAAAGAGTTGGGGATGTAGTTCAAAGATAGAGCATCCCTGGGTTCAACCACCAGTACCAAAAAAAAAAAAAAAAAAGGTATAAAAATTTAAAAATTTTTCAGAAATTGAAAGTTGCAGAAATTTAACTAAAAACCACCATCCTGTTCCCTCCATGTCAGCAACTTTGCCATTCCCTCTCCCATGCCCAACAGCCCACAACATAACAAAAAAAGGACAGTGCTATTTATATAATCACATACGGGTTCATACAATGCCAACAAGATAGAGGTGGCTCTTTCAACCAAACTCAGCTAAAACAACCTTTCTTTCTTTCTTTCTTTTTTTTTTTTTTGGGGGGGGGGGGGAGAGAGAGAATTTTAATATTTATTTTTTAGTTTTTCGGCAGACACAACATCTTTGTTTGTATGTGGTGCTGAGGATCGAACCCGGGCTGCACGCATGCCAGGTGAGCGTGCTACCACTTGAGCCACATCCCCAGCCCCTAAAACAACCTTTCAAAGTCACAACTATTTCCACACTCACCTTTACCTCCAAGAGGAAAAAAATTTAAGCGTATACCTTGAAGTCACCACCAAGACTTCCTATGCTGCATCTTTTATATTTGTAACCTAAAATGCAACCCAATGTAATCCTCTCTTCATTTGGTATGTAATTGGATGTGGAGGACCTCAAGATCTATATGGTACTACTATAATCTTCCCCAACTGAAGGATATCTGAATGCAGAAAAGCCACATTCCTTCCACATTCCCTTGAGACTTGGGTAATCAGGAAGTAAGCTTGGTCTGAACCAATCTCAACAATACCCCTTTTCGCACCCAACAGTGCTAGCAGTTACAGCTAGGCCAGTTTGCCAAGCATCCGATCACCTCCTGGACCTGCTCCCCTGTTTAGTCAGTGCAAGTCCATTCATCCATCTCAGAGTGCTGCCATAAGCATTCTCTGGCACCAGGTTCCCAACATGCCTTGCACAGCAGGTATAAAGGTCACTGCTACACAAAGGGGTGTGGCTGTCTCAGATGCTCACATGATGATGGGATGGAATGAAACTACTTCTAAGCATTAAGAGCACAATTTGGGGGCTGGGGCTGTAGCTCAGAGGTAAAGCACTTACCTTGCATGTGTGAGGCACTGGGTTTGATCCCCAGCACCACATAAAAATAAAGATACTGTGTGTTCATCTACAACTAAAAGCAAAACAAAACAAACAAAAAAGAACACAATCTGGAGCCAAGCACTGTGGTGTATACCTGTAATCCCAGCAGCTGGGGAAACTGAGGCAGAAGGATCACAAGTTCAAAGTCCACCTCAGCAACTTATTGAGGCCCTAAGCAACTAAGCATGACCCTGTCTTAAAATTAAACATAAAAAGGGCTGGGGATGTGGCTTAGTGGTTAAGAGCCTCTGGGTTCAATACCAAGGTCCAGAATAAATAAATAAATAAATAAATAACACCACACCACCTGAAATCCAGCAGGCTTACAGGATTGACCTGAGGCAATCAACTTGCTATCAAACCCCACCATTGCTACCTCTTAACCTAGCCATAGGTACTGGGCACATGGTCCCCAGGATGCCTTCTTGGCCCTCTTCCAGACCCTGCACAAATGAAACAATCCAGATAAGGAAAACTACATCATAGCTCCAAGGTTCAGTTAAAGCAAAATTGTAATGTAGATTTCCAGCAAATTTACCAAGGCAGAAAAAGAAGGCTCTACTTTTAAGACATTTCAGCAGAAGCAAAGGATTTATAGTACTCAGCTGTTCTTTCAAATCAGTTTTTATAAGTCTCCAATGTACTCAGTCCTGTTTACTTTGCTAGCAAAATACTATCATTTAAAATCCTAAGCATTTTAGCTAGTGAAAAATGAGCTTGAAAATTTAATCTACATTATTAATAAACTGAAGAAGTTTTCCACTGATAAATATTTGCTGCTACTGGTAACATTTTGCTTTCTGTTTTCCAAAAGAGGAACTTGTGTTTATTATAAAGTAACAAGTAACTAAGCATATTTTTAGGCTGCAGCAAAAGCCTTTAAGAATAAAACAGTTGTTACCAGACAATGTTTCTAATTTAATTCCCTACACATGTGGAGAAACTAACCTCAGATTATAAAAGAAAAGCAGAGGATAAGGTGAATTACATGCAGGTCAATGAACTGTAGAACTCAAGACATTTAGATACTCTGAAATGCTAAAATGCGAGTTCTTCAAATAAAATCATTTGCCTATCTTTAATACAACATTTGATGAAAACTAAGGGCTGGGAAAGGAGCTCAGTGGTAGAGTGCTTCCCTAGTATGCTTGAGGACCTGGATTCAATCTCCAGAACAAAAAAAAAGGAAAACACATTGACTAAACATGAAACCAATTAGAATTTGTAGAATGTGCTTACAGTTTTTTTTACCCAAGGTAATCAACTCATAGATTTTATCTTTAAACTTTCTTTGAGGGGATATGACTTCTCCCTTCATTTTTCAATCCTGTAAAACTAAGATCAATTTAGATACTTTTCAGTACCCATTATTTTAGAAGGTTCTTAAAAAGAAGTATACCGTACTATAACTTGATCCCTACCAAAATGCCCAACTATAATTAAATAAGGTCACTTGACTATCTCTCCAATTATCCTAATGAAAATTAAGCACATAAAGAAAGAAATCCACAAAAATCCAAACCAGTTCTGTACTATATATGTGAAAATGCTGTGCCTGGGAGAAAAAAGTTCAATCTAGAAACAGGCAGAATTTTTTTTTTTCCTGCCACCTATCTCTGCAAAGCTAACCCCTCAGGCTCTCCAGCACGCGTGCGCGCGCACACACACACACACACACACACACACACACACACACACACTCACCAATACTTAAGGAGACACAAGCAGACCTGGTTTGAATTAACTTCAAGCTTATTGTTTGGCACAGGATGGGGGAAGGTAGAAGGCAGTAAACCTAACCCCACTTTGCAAAACCCAGAAGGGTACAGGCCAACCCCAGAGGCACTGGGAGGGACCAGTTCCTTTCCAGTTAGAATTACAGAGCCCTGAACAGGCCTGCACTAGAGAAAGAAGCCATTTCTTCAAAACACTTCAGTGGCTAAAGAGTCTGCAAATATTTTGTAAAGTGACACACTACATATGCTCTTGGAGAAGAGAAATCCCACTGCTGAAATAGCACAAATCTTCCAGACTTCACTATCTCTGGGTGGTTATTTGTATGCAGAAATCATACCAACGGGCCAGGAAGCATGGACAAAGGCAGTGTTTGCAGAAACCTGCATAACTCTGGAGTGATTGAAAGGCACTTCTGGGTTGGAGAAGCCCAGGTTCACTCACATATTCCAACACTCACTAGCCAGCATACAGGGTTTAAAAAAAAAAAAACACCTTTCCTCTCAGAAGCGCCCACCATGGTGTCTCAACCAAAGAAAGAGAAGGCAGGGCTGCCACACCAAAAGAAGTGGACAGCTACCTTCACCTATCCTGGACCTGTAGGTATGGGGATCATCCATAGCTTCCTAAATCTGGCAGATTCTCAAAGACTGATCCTAGAGATTGATTTCCTGCTCTAGTAACTTGACCTGCTCTGCAAAGAACATTAGCTGTGAGAGCTTCCTTGACAGACTTTTATAACCAGTAACAATAAACCAGCAGCAGGGGCCACAGACAAGCCCTCTATTCCTTCCCAGAATTATCAACAAACAGCCTTGCCATAAACTTAAACCGAGGGAAAAGACAAGAAAGGCCAAGCCATACTGCAGTCACTTAAGTGTAAAAGAAAAAGAAATTGTTTTCAGCTGTGTTTTGTCTTGCCTCCTCAAAACTGGGTAAGAACAAAATAAGCAAGCTCACCTTTGCCTTTTGGGGACCGAGTGTTCAACTTCTATGGGTTTCCCGTGCAGTTCCATTTTACCTGTGGAAATACAAGAGGTGAGACTTTCGGTCAGGTTCGGCGGCTCTCCCTACCCTAAAGACCTACGCAGACTAAGCGGCGACACAAATGGTTCCTGACACCCGGAATGGACCCCACGGCCCAGACGAGGCTCAAGGCTGAAGAGAGTAGCCAGGGCCACTAAATAGGAAGCTGACCCCCTCAGGTGGGTGTGGGTTTTAAACTTACAGATGGTTGAGGAAAGAGATCAATTGTTGGACCCACGATCTGGGTAACATTCTAGCCCCCCCCCCGCCGCCTCTCCCCCCACATCAAAGAGTCACCCAACCCAAGGTCCGCAAAAGGGAGGTGGCCACTACTCTCATCTCCTGGACACTCCCCACGGGGCAAACTCGGGGGAGGGGGCGCCCCGTCCCTTCTCTCTGTTCAAACCCAGGCCCGACCCGAACACTTCGCGGTGGAGAGGGCAGGGAGTGGCAGGAAGGGGTCGGGGACAGCAGAGGAGAAAGAGTGTACAGCCAGAGATATAGCTCAGTCAACTGAACCCAGGCGCCACCAGCGGCTAAGCGTCCCCATCAAGTCTGAGCTATAAAGAAGCCAAAAGGCACAGGATTCCCAAAGGGTCCCCACTGCATCTTTCCTTTGAGTGTCCCACGCCAGCCCGCGGTCCTACCACGCACTGTCCCCGGGGCCGAGCGCACCCAGTCACCCCCAGAGGCCGCAGTCGCCCAATGCTGGGGCCGGGAGAGCGGCTAAAGGCGCAGCACGGTGGCTGTGGCTCCCTTTCTGGAGACAGGCGGCCGCCTCCGCCCACCTGCCCCCTTGCTTGTCCGACGGGGTGAAGTGGAACCCGGTAATCCGGCCCATTCGCTCCTCTCCAGCAGGGTGGAGAGGGAGCGCTGGGCCGCTTGTACGAGGCACCAGCCCGCGCGGCCTCACGGGCAACTGGGTCGAGGGCACTTTCTGTTCTCCAGGGCCGGGGGACAGAGAAGCAGACGCTGTAAATAACGTCCAGAGGAAAACACCAAGGAAGAAGAAACAAGCGCGCGTCTGCGCCCGGCCTCGGAGGCCCCGGGCCTGGAGCACGCGCTGGGCCCGGCCCGGGCGGGGCGGTGGGAGAGCGCGCCTTCCAGCCCGCGCCGGGGCGGTCTTGACAGCGCGTCTGCCCTCGCCGGGCGAACGTGGCCCGGGGGGCGAGTCGCGGACCCCAAATTACAGCTGAAGCCGAGGAAAGCCCCGTGCCCCTACGCGTGTGAGCGCTCGGGCCTCACCCCCGCTCCAAGCTCGGGCCGGGCCTGGGGCCCCGCGGAGACGCCCGGCCCGCTAGGGCAGGCGGCGCAGGGCCGGGGCGGACGGGCGCCCGGGCTGGGGCCCACCTGAAAGCGCCTCGATGGCCTTGAGGGCCCAGCTCTCGTCCGGACAGTCCACGAACGCGTAGCCCGTCTTCACCAGGAAGGGTCCCGACACCGGGATTTTAGCGTCCTTGAAGATACTTTCTAGGTCCGAAGGGGCGGCGTTCTCGCTGAGGTTTCCGATATACAGTTTGTTCATTGTTAAGAGTGGTCGTTTTAGAAAAAAATGAGAAAAACGAAAAATTAAAACCACCCACGGTGATGGATGGATCCGGAGGGTTTTGTTCTCGTCTTCTCGCCTTTAAAATACACAAACACAGTAAGAACCAAGTATAAGAACGAGAAGCGAAAAATCGGATCCGAGGGTTCTTGTTTTTCCAAGTATTAAAAAAAAGAGAAAGAAAAGAAAATGCCTAGCTACAACCCAAACGCATCAACGACTCTTCCTAACTCTGAGGAGGAGGCGGGATTAGCGAGAGAAAGGAGGAGGAGGAGGGGAAAAAACTACTTTTTGTCTCTTCTCCCCAACCCCTTTGGCATCGGCCAAAGGACTGTGAAAATATCACACTACGAGAGGCAGGCGCCGCCTCCCCATAAAAAACCCAGAAGGGTGACTGGCAGGAGGGAGGGGAGACGGAGAGGAGGGAGGAAGGCGCAGGAGGCGGAAAAAATCCGCTCGGAGTGTCCGGCTTTTTGAATGAGCCACGTGTTCAAACTACAAATCAACGTCTCACGTGAGGAATCCCAGCGCCTCAATTAGAGTGGGTTTCGGAGGAAAGGGAGGAAAAAAAAAAAAAGAGCAAGCGAGAGGAAGAGGGGGAGGGGAAACGAGATTGGGCGAGGGACCCTGAGGAGGGGGAGGAGGAATAGGGAAAAATGCTAAAGCAGCCGCAGCCGGGCTGCAGAGGGGAGTGCCGCGCGGGGAGCTGATTGTCACCACCCGAGTTTAGAAAGGGTTATCTGGTTAGGGCGGATCCGAGAAGGGAGGAAGGGTTAGAATACTGATTTTCCTTTTGAATAAGGAAAAGAGTAACGGTGCTAACTTGACAATTCCTCAGCTCTAGCTCCTCTAGTTTTAATCATTCGATTTTTAAAAATAGGTGATTAACAACAAAACCGAACAGTCACAATCTTGAACTCGCCTGGTGGCTTTGATGACAAGGAGGAGTGTAACCACGGCAAAGACTCGAGCACGTTTACAAGGCTGGCGGAAACGCAGACAGGGAGTGGGTTGGGTGGGGGCGGGAGAGGCGGGCAGACGCGCCGCACCCTCTGCACCCTCCTCGGGCCTCGGGCAGCGGGGTGTGGGGCGGCTGGGGGCCCGGGTGGTGGGGGAGGGGAGCCCGCGGCGTCCTGGGCGGGTGTCTGGGCGACACCTCCTCCGCCTGAGCTCGCGGTGGCTCCAGGCTTCGCGTTTGCCATTGGCTGCTCGGTTCAGAAAGACTCAGGGATAAATGAGGCCGGGGGCGGGCTTGGCCACCGGTGGGGGAAGGGAGCGCAGGAGCGGAGGTTTCTGCTGTGGGGATGGGGACCTCGGGGGTTTGGGCAGCCGGAGGAGCAAAGTCGAAGTGGGAAAAGTCGGTACTTAAAGGGAAACCCTCTCTTCCTGTGGTTTCTTAGAGGGGGAGGGTCTGGGTAGGCTAGCACTTTCATTTAAATAATTTTAGTTGGAGAACTTGGGACTCTTAAACAGGAAGACTGCTCTGCGTTTCCCCTAGGTGGTATTCGCTCTTGAAAAACTACTGGAGTCTCTTTCTGCCTGCATTTGACCATGCGAGCCATTCATAATTTTTCCTGTATGTAAGGAGTACAATGGTTGGTGAGTGGGGGAGGGTCTGGGCCCGGTGGAGCCTTCCAGGGCCAACAAAATGTGAACTGGACACCAGGAATACGGAAACAGAGGCAGTGCTGAGGTTCTTGTGGAAATCTCCAACCTTCGTTTAATGGTTGTGTACTGCACTCAAAAGCCTTCGTTTGTATCAGATACTTGTGATATATTTTTAACAAGAATTTCATGAAAAAGATAAAAAGCTAATTTTTAAAATGTAAAATTCTATTTAGCATGGAAATAGAAACACTCATAACTTGATATTCTTAATAGAAAAGTGTGTGAAGAGAAAAATAATTGTGATTTATATTGGAAACATCAGTAATTGACAACTGATAAAGTTTGCGTCTCTGTCAAAACTGTGGCACTTAAAAGGATGTTTTCCAATTAAAAGGTGAATAGCAGATTATTTTTAAACTTTGGAATTATTTCAGGATATAAAGGGTCTTTATATTTTGTCTTTTAAAAAGAAGTTAGAATTTTATGTTAAGTAACCAGAAGGTGTCAGATCATCCATTTTAAATGCCACTGTTCTAACAGGTTTTTCTTTCCTGCCAAGCAAATTCAACTTTATAAATGTAAACACACTTTCACAGTATCTTCATTTAGTTTAATTTAGTGAGATGTTTTAACTTTGAGATGGGAAAAACGTGTTTTTGTGTCAGTGTTTAGAACTGTATTAATGAGCTCAATATGGAAATATTTCAGTGGCGAAATTTCTCTTTTTAGAGAACCTACTATTTTTCACTTTCGTGCTTTTCAAGAGACGGTTCTAAAAAGGGAAAAATACAATGTATGCTTATGACTTCTTTAGTACTCTGTCAATATAAAGTTATGAATTTATTTTTTAAAGTACCTGTTGCATGTGATCAAAAATTATTTGGAGAAATGTTTTTGATTTGTATTTGCTTTTCTAAAGATCACTTTAAATATTACAATCTGTTGGTCATTTAACTCTTAGTTAATTTTTTTTCATAACAGGTCTGTTATATTCAGCTTGCTTCCAAAGTTGATGGGAATGGTGGCTTCTGGATAGTTGAGTGTATTTGTTCTTATTAAAACCAAGACCAAAGGAAATAACTACTTGTAAACCATGAGGAAAATTGTTTATTTTTCATAAATACTAGCCCATGCTTATCTGTCACTATCAAACAAATTTAACAGCTGGAATTTAAAACAAATGTGTGCTGTTTTGATGAAATGTGTTCCTGGGACTCTTGTGAACTTAATCTGTATTATTGTAATAAACTGGATACTCTGGCTAGGAACTTAAAAACATACACGAGCAATAAAAGCTCAGACATCAAAAAGGGACAGGGATATAACCTACTTACAATCTTGCAAGCATTTGAGGGATATATACTCAACGGCAGAGTAAAAAGATCATGGGTAACAGTGCAAAAATATCTTCGGTGGATTTTTAAGCACGAATATAAGTCGGTATAATTTACTGTCTTTATTAATCTCACACCAATTAACTGAATCTGGACTACTCCAAGTTCATTTGAAACAGTTGTGGCTTCTAATTAATTTTAATTCCACAAAGGAAGGACTCCCGCTCATCTATTTACTCTTTGGACAGTTGCACCTCATCTGCTGACCTAATGGACAGTAAAAATGTTTCTTGTGGTCAGTGCAGTATTACAGGGGAAAAGGTATGTATAGGAGGTCGGTTACCGATGCCGCATCCACAGGTTGTGGGGGAAATGCTGGGCAGGCGTGGGGGGAAAGGGCAATCCTGTCGCTCTCACCCCGCTCCCGACCGCCTGCGACCTTCACGCGAGTGGGCACAACAATGCCCGCCGCGTCTCCAGGGCCTTATAGGAGGCATTTTTAACACACTCTTAGTCTTTCAAACAGCTCTACTGGACTCTGATCTGTTTAAACTAGTGGGTTGATTAGCGGTACCTGGTTCTGCCCACGCTCCAGGATCTGTCATTTATTTTTGTTTGAAATTAAAAAAAAAAAAGTGCCCAGGAGATGGGGTGGTTTTGTTTCCATTTTCCTCCGGCTCTACCCGGAGAAAGAGGGCGGGATCCTCCCAGCTCAACACTAGGGAAGGTCTTTCGTGGATCGCCTGCCGCCAGGCAGGGCCTTGACCACTGGACGGCCCTCCCCTGGTCCTGCCGCGGGACAGCGCACTTCTGGCTCCGCCTTGGGGTGCGTCCCTCCGCAAGGAGCCGCGTGGCGAGGCTAGACGTGAGGGCCGGGGGGAGCCTCCATGGTTCCCCTCGCAGAGCAACCCCACCTGAGATCCTTGCTTTCCCCGCACCCGGCGCGAGCCGCGGGATCCGATTGGCAGTGTACATCTGGTGACCCTCCCGCACCTCCGGTCTCAGTTTCGGGCACGCGAAGGGCTCCCCTGGGCTCGAGATGCTCGATACCCACGGAGAAAGAGAACAAGAAGCCCTCGCAGATCCCAGTGTCTCCGCCTGGGGCGGGGCCAGGCCGCGAGACGGCGCGCGAAAGCGTCCCCGGGGCGGGGCTCCAAGACCAAGTTGAGCAACCGGCGTCGAGAGAGACACCGCCCCTGGCTAGCGGGGGTGGTCCTCTCACCCGATTGGCGGAGGAAGGAAGCCTATCATCGTTGGCTGCCTCCTCCCGAGCCGTTTGCTGGTTTCCACCCATTGGCCCCCGAGCCGCCCCTGGATTTCCATCTTTTGTGGCGCGAAAATAACCCTTTGCTCCCTCAATGGTTTTGTTGTGATTGAGGGGTCGGATCGGGTTCCTTTTTTCTTGCGCTCATTTTTCCTGCCCTTTAACTGCTCGCCCCCAACTCCAACCCCCAAGGAAGAAGGAGGGAGGTAGCTGTTAGGAGGGGTGGAAAATAGTTTTGCGTCCGCGTGGGAAGCCCGCCCTTTGGGCTGACCGCGTGGTGCCCGCAGAATCCCCTCCCTTCCCCCACCGTCCAGCGCGCAGAGGTCCTGGGTTTGCGCCATGCTCAGCAGTTGGAGTCACACACATCTTCGTTTCCAACCACTTAGAATTTATACCTTTTTTTGTTTGTTTGTTTAAAACTACAACCAAATACGTTTCCAGATGCCTGAACTTTCCTGGGCTTATAGAGAGATCGGTTCATTCTGCCCCTCCCTTTCTAACCCCCTTGGTCCGCAGGGTTGTTTTAAGCAAAACCAAACAACCCCTCCAAAAAAAGCAAACGAAAAATTCCGGGTAAGATCAACTATGCCGAGACCACGTTTTCGTTAAAACAGCCCTAAGAGCAGTCAAGCTGAGGCCGACCTTGAAGGATTAACGATTTCTGTAGCTGAAATATTCTAATTTTACTGACGTTTGATGGACATGGTGAGAAAAAATTCATATGAATTTGGCTTGGAAAAACACGAAACAAACGAAATAATCATATTTAATTGGGTTAACTTAAAAGGTAGATAGCCACAGTGGTGCATTCTAGGTACTGATGCTTTGGGTAGGTTTTTATTATTTTAAAATAATGTTATTGGTCTTTTCAAAAATAAGTTAACAAGATCAGAACTCTGATCATAACAGAAAAGAAGGAAGTATAGATTTGTTTGGTATATCTAATTTCATAACAGACTTTACCAATCTTTCATTATCTGGAGAAAAGGAAATGTTCCTGTTGGGAATATGACTTACTAATTTGTGCACAGATAATTGAAAAAGTCTTGACATACTCGATTTGGTCAAAAACCAATGAAACAATCATTCCTCGGGAAACATTAAAAACTTAGGTAAAATCACTAAGTTCAAAAATGTTTCTCTGTATTGTTAATTCTCAGATATAGTGAGCTACATCATCCTCTGTAAACTCATTTGGAAAAACTATCTCTATTTAGTTCTAGTCTCTAAAAACTGATTAAAGTAACACTGCCATGTCATAATACTAAAAGTTATTTGACTAGCTTTACAAAAACAAATTTTAAAAAATGATTGATTAGTACAAAAAAACTGTTTAAAACAAAAGTAATCATTGCACATATTTTGTTTACATTTCATATAATTCAACTATATCTCACCAGTGGAGTTAATAGGATTTTTGAAGCTTTCAAGTAAAATTATTCTTCAGAAACATCAAAGTCATTAAAAAATCGTTTATTTTGAACAAATTGGTTAAATTTTAAAGATTATATAATACATTGCTAATGATTACAGAACTAATAATTTTATAACACTTTAACACCTAAGAAATTTAAAATCCGAGGATAGGATTATTTGTAAAATTGATTTTAGATTGGGATTTTTATACTTTGAAGTGATACAGTAGAAGAATCTTAAGTAATTTTTTATAGTAAAGAAAATTGCCATTAATTGCAATTTTTTTTAATTGCAAAATTAATCTAGACTAACCAAAACCCTAAAACCTGGAATATTTTCAACTGTTTTTCTTAAAATCAAAGATTTACACATTAATCAGTAAGAGAGAAATTGATTTTTTTACTATTAAATCAGGAATGGAGTTTTCTCTATCAGGTAAACTTTATACATAATTTTAGAGGATCCTTTTTATTGCCATTCTATATTGTATTATACTACTTAACTTGGGTGAAAACTGTAAAATACTCATTCTTTTAGGGAGGCAGAGAATGAGAACTTTAATGAAAAAACTCCTTGGTAATTGATGAGTACAGAAATTATTTTCAGACCAACCTTAGAAAACAAAAGAGGTAGGGAGGGGACTGAGGAGGGTAGGAAGAGTTTGGTATTTAAGGTGTTAGTTGTTGGCAACTCATTTACCCTCCTTGTTTCCTTGCTAAGGGTGGAAGAAAGTGGGTAGAGAGAGCATATATTAACTAATGGAGTAAAATGAGATAGTAATCCAAGCATGAAATCCCACTGGATAGAACAATAAGAACCTACTCTCTCCACACTAAAATAATCTAAAAGCTAAACACATGCTTAGGTTGTAACTAGTTTTCAGCATTTTCTAACACATAAAATTAAAAGATACATCTTTGGTTTCTATTTTCATAGTTGGACACTTTTTTGTTTTCCTCACCATTTCTATTCCAGAATTCCATTACAGAAAATTTAGAAATTAAAGTTCTTCAAATGAAACAGCAAACTTTATTACAAACACACACACACACACACAAAGTATCTGCTTCTAGGTGATCTTTGAGGCAAACTGGTGAATTCCTCATGCTGTCTATAAATGTAAATTTATTTTTTAGATTTAATAAGCAGAACTTTTAAATTCCTTGCTTTCAAGAGTAGTGGTAGATCATTACCATTTCCACTTTGATTCATTAAAATTCATTGACTTTACATTTTGATCTTGAGCCTCTCTAGCCTGATGATCCCAGCTTGAAAAAGCAGCAGCAAGCTAAGTGAGAGGGTTTGTATTTTGTTTTATTTCAAAAATTTCAAGTTCATAAAGAATACAGGAACATAAGACGTAGCAGAAAAAAGACAAAACCTAATCTGAAATCTTTATGAAAATTAGCACTAAAAAATTTTTCCTTTTGACACACTTCTCTTAAAATATTTACTTTATTTTTATAGTAGATTGCTTAAAAACATGGAAGTTGGTAGTATTTTTCATTGCTTTTTCTCAATCAACTGTCTTAAATTTTCATTGATTTTTACATTAATAATACCACTGACTTCCTAAACGTAACATTTTGTTTTAAACGAGCTTTAATTTAATACCCATAATTGAAATTGTTGTATGTATTTTAATTATTTATTTTTGTTTCTTGGGTGTCCAGTGTTTATCATTAAAGCAGTTTTTCTAGTTCTAAAATTACTTTTTCTTTGAAGGGCAAACTTGTTTATATCTTATTTGTAATCTGAAATGTTTTCCCTAGCACTTTCCAAGACATGGAAAATAATTGTTTGGGGAAAATAGAAGTAACTAAATCTTACTCTTTTAAAATATGAGTTATGACTTTTTAAGATATGCATGATCTTCTGTAAACCAATATAAAATATATTACTATTGAATATCCTCCATTAGGCTAAAATAACTGGTTCCTCTTTTATAAGTGTTTAATCTGTTTATTAAAAATCTGGTTCATAAAAAGAACACTGACAAAGAAACTAAGATCCTAAAGCCAAAAAAAAAAAAATATTTTGTTAACATCAGAAATAGATTGCTATCATATTGTTAACTTTTTGTTATAGAACAATTAATTGAATACAGAATGATGTTACCATCTTTTGTTTTTGTTTGTTGAAGACTGGCTAGAATTTTGCTTCATGCCTTTATTACCATGCCTTTTACAATAATGTCTTTATTTTTTTATTTCTTTGCTACCAGGATTCAAATGACATCTTTGGTTTTCATTTTAATGAATAATCATGAGTAAAAAACTACAAACAGAAAATAAACTAAACAATCAAAAGTTTAGCCTAGTACACTCTAGGTGCTTATCTCTGGCAACCATAGAAATATACTCAAAGTTTATTTTAGTCTGCAGCCAATATTGTAACTTTTTAAAACATATGAAATTGAATTTTGTTTTAAATAATAATAAAACAAATAAACCAGTTGAGTAAATGCTTTAATGTAGTGAAATAGATAGCAGGGTTCAAGGCAGCATCACTGTGTTCCCTCAACAACAACAACAAATCTTCCAATTGAGGGCAGTTTGTCAGGTATGGAATGCAGTCAATGTGTGCTGTTGGACACTCTGAATATCTATACATATTCCTGCTTGGAAGCCCTTTGTGGAGATTTGTGAAGAAGCAAAAAGCAAGATAGAACTTGTGTTCAAATTCTGAGTTGCACGTTAAAACAAGTAAGGTAAGCACTATTTTAAAAAGATTTTTCTTAACCATCAGAATACTTCAGTATGATGTTTTGGAAGCTGGAGAGATAAAACTAAGAATACAAATTGAACTAGAATTAGAAGTCAATTAGTAGCTTTAGAATTTAAACAATCAAACATATTTTAATTTTAATTTAAACAGAAAAACATGTTTTCAAGTTTGTATCTCACTCTACCTTGTTTTCTATTTTTAAAAAATGTTCTTGTGTTTAGTTAGTATCACAACATAAAATATCCAACAATATTATTAAAACATAAATGTAATCAGTTAATAACTGATGATAGAAGCAATACTGATCACATATTTTGAAAATGTTAAATTTATCTACAAAATGTGAAGTTATCATAAATACCTATTATTGATTTGTTTTACTACTTCTATTTGTAGATATGATCCATTTGTGTTTACTTAAATCAAAATAAGCAATATTGAGAAAATGTCCTGAAGGAAGAGTCAAAGAAATTGGTCTACTCTTATGAAAACAATGTTTTTTGAAACTTAAACAGGGAGAGGAAACTCAGATTTTAAGTGAGACCTGGCTCCTGTCATTTACTGGCTTTTCTTTATTGGGAGTTAGGGGAGCTGAAATTAATATTAATATTGCTTCAGGGCAGATCTTCTATAAAGTTTTTTAGTGGAAATAAATGAAGAATGATGTTTCAGTCAAATGATATCCCCTTCCCATCACTGTTCTTGTAAAAGATCTTTATTATTATTATTATTATTAAAGTATTCCTAAATAATTCCATTACAAAGTAGAAGGAAAAGTCATATGCTATTAGTATAACAAACATTTTAGCACTTGGATCCTTTAAACAGATGAAGAATGACCATTGCTTTTTAAACAAATAAAACATTTTATTTTTGTTTCAACTAGTAATTCATTTATTTTCTTTATCTATGGCAGTATTCTACTAACATAGTAATAAGCTGAATTACTCTTTGGGTGTATAAATATGTTACAGCCAAGCACTGAAATATATCAGTAAGAAAAAAGCTCAAAATCCTCAGATTTATGGAACTCTTGGTTAAGCTAAATGTTAAAGTTTCTTCTCACAACCAAATTCAGTGATCAAGCTTAGTCTTTATTTAAAACCTATGAGCTAAAACTTGAATGTATAGTTGATATGCACTTATTTCTAACTATCTAGGGAGGAATCTTTTTAATGGTATATGGTTTCATTTAATGTACATTTTTATATAATATAAATTATTTTTTTAAGTTTTTTTCCATGTTTCTTTGTAGTAAATTCAGTCATGAAAGTTAACCTGAAGACTATTAGAGTTATTTTATAAGAATCTATTGTCTGTGCATTAACCTGTGAGTTTGGAATATAACATTATAAACCACAGATTGAGCTGGGATACAACTCAATGGTTAAGTGCTTGCCTAGCATTCTTAAGGCCCTGAATTTAATCCCCAGCACTGCAAAATAAATAAGTAAATAAAAGCCACCATATTTAATGGCATTTATAAACTTATAAAGCAGGTTTTGCTAACATTTTAAAATTTAAATCATTTTTTAACTAATACATAATAACACAGAATTACATATATCCATGGAGTACCATGTTATATTTCAATACATATTAACATTGTGTAATGTTAAAATCAGGTTAAATATATCTATCTACTCAAACATTTACCATTTCTTTCTGGTAAAAACATTCAATATCCTTTCTGCTAGCTTTTTGAGATATACAATACATAATTATTTTCTATGGTCACCCTACTATGCAATAGCACACCAGAACTTGCTCCTGTGTAACTACAATTTAGTATCTCTTGATCAACCAGTTACACTGACTTTTTTTTTTTCCTTTTGTACCAGGGAATGAACCCAGGGTTGCTTAACCACTGAGTCACATCCCCAGTCCTTTTTAATATTTTCTTTAGAGACAGGGTCTTACTAAGTTGCTTAGGACCTTACTGAGTTGCTGAGGCTGGCTTTGAACTTGTGATCCTCCTGCCTCAGCATCCCAAGATGGGGAGATTGCAGGCATGCACCACCACACCCCGGCTATGCTGATTTTTTGACAAATAATCTTAGAACTAATTTAAGAACATTGGAGAATTCGATTTTATGTATATGTAGCTGATTAAAGGTTGGATATTCAAACACAAATTCATTTTGAAAATAATACATTTCAAGCAGATTGTGTTATTTGGGACATTATTAAAATAATGCTGTGCCAGATAATCCAGTGACTCAGGAGACTGAGGTAGGAAGATTGCAGCCTCAGCAACTTGTCAAGGTCCTATTTCCCAAAACAACAACAACAAGAAAAAATGAGCTAGGGATATAGCTTAGGGGTCAAGCATTTGTGGTTTCAATCCTCAGTACCACAAGAAAAAAAAGAATCTGCAATGTAATATGAAGCTGTAGACTCTGAATTTTAAATTCTGCTTTGGATATATCAGTATATTTGTTGTTTTATATTTTTTTGTTTTCAAGAGCTCAGACTAGAATGAATGTAAAGAGACTATGTTGTAAAGGGAAGTCAGTGGTTAAAATACTTGTAACAGGAAAAGATGCAAGAACCAGAAAATATCTAAATTCATTATGGTTGATAGTGAGTTACAAATTCTCTAAAATGTAATTTGGTAGTTAAGATTCTACCTTTAAAAGTGTATGCTATTAACATTTTATTCAAAGAAAGAGATTGAGGCAATTTATGTTAGATCCCAATACTAGAAGACTCTAAGGGGGAAAATGTCTACCCTTTTTTATATGTATTAAAAATTATTGGATACTTCACATAAATTCTTTATTTATTTCCTTAATGGGTAAGTGATTATACAGAACATCTTTATATGATTTCCAGGTGAACCCATTTCAAATAAGGTGATTCTTATGGAATGATTATTAGAGATCTACCAGGTACCCATTTTACAGTTGAGAGATTGAGGCTAGGGAAGGTAAATACTGGTAGACTTATTGCAGGTTTAGTGTGATAACGAGAAAAACATCTTAGTTTACGGCTAAGATAGTGAGATGCCTGTTAAAGCAGGTTCCTTGGCCCCGAGATTCATCTTCACTAAAGTTACTGAGGTGAGGAATTGAACCCAGGGGCACTTAAACACTGAGTCGCATATCCAGTCTGTTTTTATATTTTATTTGGATACCAGGTCTTGCTAAGTTGCTTAGGGCCTCACTAAATTGCTGACGCTGGGCTTTGAACTCAAAATCTCCCTGCCTCACCACCGTGCCCAGCTACCCTCAAGGCTTTCAATCTTAGGTTTCTAAGACAGGCAGAATTTCAGCTTGGGATAAGTGTAGGTGTTTTTCTTTGTTCTTTTTTTTTTTGTTTGTTTGTTTGTTTTGTTTGTTTTGTTTTTTAAATTATAGATGGACACATTTATTTGTTTATTTATTTTTACATGGTGTTGAGAATTGAACCCAGTGTCTCACATGTGCAAGGCAAGCATTCTGCCACTAAGCCACAACTTCAGCAACAAGTGTAGGTGATTTTTAAAAAGCAATAATACTGAGTCTTAGCAAACTTTACCTCTGGGTCTGTTTTCTTATCATCAAAATTAGGAGAAAGAAATGCTGTTACTTTCTCTCATTTAGGGTCATTATATAATGTCATTCAGTGATAAACACATCTCAGCCCTGCTACTAAACCTGCAATAAGTCTACCAGTATTTACCTTCCCTAGCCTCAATTTCTCAACTGTAAAATGGGTATCTGGTAGATCTCTAATAATCATTCCATAAGATAAGAATCACCTTATTTGAAATGGGTTCACCTGGAAATCATGCTGAGTTCAGATTTACTTCTGATTAATATCACTGGAGTTGAATTTAATCTTTGCTTTAGTGAAATTTTTAGAGGGGTAGGAGATACTGGGTATATGTATATATTCCCATAGTCCATTTTGAACTCTTTGTTCTGCTCCTATCTCCTGGAGAGAAGAGACACCTTACAGAAGTTCAAGCTACACCCAGTCTTCTTATGGAATGTGATCACTAGTCATCACCACCCCTCACTTCTTACCCCTACCTAGATATAAACTAAAATATAGAACAAGATTTCATGGGCTCAAAGTCCCCAACTGTGCCTTTAAATTAAACGTGCTCCTCCATAAATGTATTTCCCTATATATTGGTTGGTCTTCCTGAACTGTGCATGTCATGTGGTGCCTCCTTCTGTGCATAGCTGACCCTGCTGTGACCCTCAACTGTAAAGAAAAGTTAAACTTATACCATCCTTTACCTTTTTCACAACACAAGGGCACTGAGTAGCCTTTGACAAATATTTGTGGAATTTAGTTTTCAGCAAAAGGAATAAGACTGGGGATCCAGTGAAGTTATTGGACCACTTCACCTTAAATAAACTTTCTAGAAAGTTCTCACTACATAGATTCTGAAAATTTTAGTTCCTATAAAATTTTTAAATATGATAGGTAAAACCAGCAGCCAAAATCTTCCAGTAAGTTCAACTGAACTGCATTTTTCCCCACTTCTTTCAAATAAATGAGAAAGACGAAATGTCTCTTCAATCACCTGGCTTGCTCCATGGAGCTTCTTTTCTCTAAGACATTTTATAGAACATTCTGTTAAATGCAAGGAGGAAGGGATTACAGTTTGACACTGGAAAATAATGCAAGGAGGGATAGAGAGGAAAGAAAAGCTTAGTCAAATACCACAGCTAAGTAACTGTGTGTGAGGAAAGCACAATGAAAAAACAAAAACTCCCTGTGAAGGAATCCTTTGCTGATGCCTACCATTAACACAAGCCAACATCCCGACCATAAACTTAAGAAATTTGTTCTACTCTCCAAGTAAAATAGCTCGTTTTCATAAAAGGTTTCCTTCTGTTAGAATCAGTCCCTGTGTTTTGTCTGTACTTGGACAAGAATTATAATCATAATACAGATTTTAGAATATAAGAAAATGAAAAACAAAATCATCAAAATTTCAAGTCATGAGGCAAATGTCAAATTACTAGGTGAATCGTCATTGCAAATGTTTAAAATAATTTATTTGGTTTTTAAAATTAGCTTTCTAACTGCTTCTTTTAGATTTCTGAAAAATGTATCTATTTAGATATTTTAATTTTATAGAAATATATTATAGCCAGGCACGGTGGTGCACACCTGTAATCCCAGCAGCTCAGTAAGCTGAGGCAAGAGGATGGTGAGTTCAAAGCCAGCCTCAGCAAAAGTGAGGTGCTAGGCAACTCAGTGAGACCCCGTCTCTAAATAAAATACAAAATAGGGTTGGGGGTGTGGCTCAGTGGTCGAGTGCCCCTGAGTTCAATCTCCAGCACCCCTACAAAAAAAAAAAAAAAGAAATATATTATAGATGGAAGAAAAAATAGAACCTATTAAGAACAATTGGAGGGCTGGGGATGTGGCTCAAGCGGTAGCGCGCTCGCCTGGCATGCGTTCGGCCCGGGTTCGATTCTCAGCACCACATACAAAGATGTTGTGTTCGCTGAAAACTGAAAAAAATAAATAAATAAATAAAAATGTTTTAAAAAGAACAATTGGAAGGTATTCTAACCAAACTAAAGGAGACTTGGACTAAAAGGCTTGGACTTTTCCCCTTTATGTAGAATTGAAATGTTCATTTGAGCAACATTTAAGAAACAGGGATTTTCCCATAGAATTAAAGAATTCCAACACAGTTGCTCCTTTCAAAATAGCTTTAGCAGTGGTGTACTTGAAAAACTAACAAAAATAATGGAAATTGCAGGTCTGTGGCTTTGGGGAGATCCTGCAGATGAAACTTTATTTTAAAATTTTGAAATAAGTACAGATGTAGAACTCAGCCCTCAATACCCTGTGATTGTGAGTTCTCCTGTGCATTTTATCTATTTAATTCATTCTCACGAAATGATGGGCAGAGAAGCTTAATGGAGAAAGCAGAGCAACTGAGAAACCATTCTTATTTCTTGCTTATTTTTAATAATGTAAAGCAAAAACAAAAAAAAATGCAATTCATTGAAACTTAAGCTGCTAGTTTCACCTATGATATTTCACATTTTTACAGGGACAAAAATTTTCAGAGTCCAGGCACATTGAAAGGATATTTCGTTAACATAAATTTTATTATGTGAAAGTAAACAAAGACCCTCAAGGATAACTTAGCAGAAGAATTTGTTTGGTTTAATTTATAGCCCGAAATACTTGTAAAACTACTAGAAAAGTAAATATAGAATAAAAGATTTTTTATTCCATAAAACTTAATTCCACTTCAAATTTCTATTTTTAAGGAGAAATGTCATTCTGCTCTAAAAACAGAACTAATTGTGTTTTGAAAACAAGAAAGACAGTCAAATTTGCATTTATTTGTCATTTTAATTTCTGAGCTGTTATGTTTTTCATGTTGAAAATCTTACATGTACGTAACATTCAAATGCAGACATGTTGTTTACTTCAAATTTTAAACTCATCTATTTTTTCACTTTTTTTTTTTACATAATGAACTAAAAATAACATCAAGTGTTGCATGGTTCAGACTATACTTACAGGCTGGACTCAATTCGAATCATCATTTTCCATGAAGGCTCTTATCTTCAAACTAGAAATAATTTCCCTATCCTCTGACTTCTGATTTTTTTTTCTTTTTTTATTCTGGGGATAGAACCCAGGGGCCCTCTACCAATGAGCTACATATCCAGTCTTTCTCTCTTATTAGTTTGTTTGTTGGTTGGTGCTGGGGATTGAATCTAGGGATGCTTTACCACTGAACTACATCCCTAGTCCTTTTTTTGTTTGTTTTTAATTTTGAGACAGGTCTCACTAAGTTGTCCAGGTTGGACTCAAATTTTCAATCCTCCTGCCTGAAAACCCTGAGTTACTGGGATTACAGGCATGCACCACCATGCCCTGCTTGATTTCAGAATTTTAAAGTGTATTTGACCTAGAATTTCGTTTTTATAGTACAAAACATTTATTATTTTTTTTTTAAATTAATGCATCTCATGTATGATATCTTCCTGATTAGGAAGGTCTGATTTATTTTGGCATATAAGTAAATTCTGTGAGGGCAAGGCTTTTTTTTCTCTATGTTTTTTTGTTTTGTTTTGGTTTGGTTTGGTTTGGTTTTGGTACTGGGGATTGAACTCAGGGGCACTCAACCACTGGCTCAGTGGTCCCCTGCCCTATTTTGTATTTTTATTAGAGATGGGATCTTGCTGAGTTGCTTAGCTCCTCACTTTTTGCTGAGGCTGGCTTTGAACTAGCAATCCTCCTGCCTCAGCCTCCCCAGCCATTGGGATTATAGATGTGTGCTACTGCACCTGGCTTGTCTGTTTTTGACTAATTTCCCAGTAAATTATGTTTGGCACATGGTATATACTCATTTTTTTTTTCTTTTTTTGGTACTGGGTATTGAACTCAGGGGCACTCAATCACTGAGACACATCCCCAGCCCTATTTTGTATTTTATTTAGAGACAGCGTCTCACTGAGTTGCTTAGTGCTTCACCATTACGGAGGCTGGCTTTGAACTCTTGGTGCTCCTGCCTTAGCCTCTTGAGTTGCCATGATTACAGGCTTGTGCAACCGTGCCCACTCAATGAATATTTGTTGAAAGAATTTGTGGTATCATTTAACACCCAGCCTTCTCTGCATGCAAGTTTTCAATAGAAGTTCAATAAAAGGAAGAAGAGGAGGAAGAGGAGGGAGGGAGNGAACATCATAAACTTTTATCATTTCATATGTAGACTAACTTTTAAGAAATAAGAACAGAAGCCAGGTGTAGTGATGCATGCTTGTACTCCTGGCAATTTGGGAAACTAAGGCAAAAGGATAGTAAATTCAAGGCTAGTTTGGCAATTTAGTGAGACCCTGTCTAAAAATAAAAAAGGATTGAGCATGTAGCTAGTGGTAGAGCACCTCTGGGTTCAATCTCCAGTAAAACACACACACACACACAGCTATAAATTTTCAGATAGTAAAATATAGCTTTGCTTTTTATGGGATCCTTCATTTTAAATGTTTCTTATTTCATGATGGACAGTGTCAAATATTCCAAATATAGTATGTCATAAGGTTTCACTGTGTGGTTACCTAACAAAAAAGATTGATATAAATCTCTAGATTCTGAAAATGACTATAGCAAACACATTTTTCTGTAAAGATTTATGTGTTGGGTATCATTTGAACTGGATTTGTTTCAAGTCAGCAATCCTTTCTGTTACATGTCATCAAAAAACATTTGGTGAGGGCTGGGGGTGTAGCTCAATGTTGAAGTGCTTGCCTTGCACATGTGAGGCACTGGGTGTGATCCTCAGCACCACATATAAATAATAAATAAATAAATAAAGTTATTTAAAAAAAAATATTTGGTGGGCTGGGATCATGGCTCAGTGGTAGCGCATTTCCTAGCATGTGTGAGGCACTGGGTTCAATTCCCAACACCACACACACAAAAAAACCTAAATAAACAAAATAAAGGTATTGTGTCCATATACAACTGAAAATGTTTTTTAAAAAATTGGTGATGGGCCAGGTGCAGTGGCGCACGCCTGTAATGCCAGTGGCTAGGGAGGTGAAGGCAGAAGGATCTTGAGTTCAAAATTAGCCTCAGCGATTTAATGAGGTGCTAAGCCAACTGAGTGAGACCCTGTCTCTAATAAAATACAAAATAAGGCTAGGGATGTGGCTCTGTGGTCGAGTGCCACTGAGTTCAATCCCTGGTAAAAAAAAAAAAAAAAAAAAAATGGTGAAGGAGTGTTTACTTTTTCTTTTTCTTTTTTTTTTTTTCTGAAAATGTAGCCATGTTTGTTTATTTATTTTTTAGTTTTAGATGGACACAATATCTTTATTTTACATTTATGTGGTGCTGAGGATCAAACCTAATGCATGCTAGGTGAGATCTCTACTACAGAGCCACAACCCAGCCTGGAAATGTAGCCACGTTAAAGTTTTTGTTGTTGTTGTTGTTGTTTTTTAATTAGAGAGAGAGAGAATTTTAATGTTTATTTTTCTAGTTTTTTGGCAGACATAACATCTTTGTTTGTATGTGGTGCTGAGGATCAAACCGGGCCGCACGCATGCCAGGCGAGCGTGCTACCGCTTGAGCCACATCCCTAGCCCCAGTGTTTACTTTTTCATTCAACAGATATCAATGAACCAAATAACCTCTGGTTGACAAAAATGGTTTAGGGTCCAGTAGAGGATAGAAATAGGTAAGATGTGGTCCTTTACCACCCCTTAGGAAGAGGCCAGTGCATAAGATGTCAGAGATGTACCCAATATAGTGTTAGCTTTCTCTTTTTTTTTTAATATTTATTTTTTAGTTGGACACAATATCTTTATTTATTCATTTTTATTTGGTGCCAAGGATCGAACCCAGGACCTCACACGTGCTAGGCGAGCGCTCTACCACTGAACCACAACCCCAGCCCCCACTCTTAGCTTTCTCTAATGCCCTATTTTAAAACTTTGGTTTAGGGATTTATCTAAATCCTTTTGAACATATCTACTGAGGTAATTGATATTAAAATGTTAATGTGCTTTCAAAAAACAATTCTATCAAAAACTTAATTTTAAATTATTTTTAGTTTTTATTTACCCATTTTTGTCAACCAGAGGTTACTTGGTTCATCATGTCCTAAAGGAATTGGTGGTTAGGGGCACAGAAAGTTCATTGTGTACCACTTAAAGGACTTTTTTTTTCTCCTTATATTTATACTTCAAATTTTCCCAAATTAAGCAGTAATTGAAGTCATACTCTCTATATTCTAAATCTGGTGGCTTCTACCAGTGTCCATGCTTGTTTCCNGGAGATTGAACCCAAGGCCTTGAGCATACTAGGCAAGCACTCTACCACTGAACTATATCCCCAGGCCCACTTGCCAAGTTCAAAGAAGCCCAATTTAGTGAGATTCTGTTTCAAAATAAAAAGTAAAAAGGGATAGACAATCCCGGTACCAAAAAAAGAAATGTATAAACAAAATGGTGTAGTTTTTATTTGTAAACTGTACTTTAATAAAGTGACTTTACGAGATCAGTGTTCTAACTCCTGAGCTATGGGATCTTTGCCCAAAGGTGATTTTAAAAAGAGGGTGCTAGAGGAATGGTTAATGATATTACTCTCTCTGATACAAAACAAAACATGGTGCAGGAGCACATACCTGTAATCCAAGTTACTGGGGAGGCTGAGGCAGGAGGATCTCAAGTGAAAAGCCCACCTTGACAATTTAACAAGACCCCGCAATTCAGAAAAAAATTTAAATTGTTATTAAAAATAAAAGAAACTGGATTTCATTCAGAAATCATGTCTTTTGATCACTTTTAATCTGGAATACTCCTCAATATTTTATAATATTGAAAATTGCAATTATGTTGAAATCTTTGAATCTCACAGGTCTGTTATTTTATAGAATGCCTTTCAACTGGGTAATCTTGTTTTCCCCATGAGTATTGTATGTTACATATAATGTTTTAATGGATTATCACACAAAACGTTGTCCTTAGTATATTGTCAGGTCCTTTAGTACCAAAACTGATGATAACTTTGATCACTTGGTTAAATGTCTGCCAGATTTCTTTAATGTAAAATTAAAAAATATTTTTTTCTTTTATAATTAATTTGTGGAGAGAGATTTTTAATGTATGTATCTTGTTATTTCTGAAACTTTAACCTATAGTTTTGTACCTACTTTTCAGTCTTGCCTTAATCAACTATCAGGGTTATAAAATCGTGACTTATAGGTTTTTTTACACCTATTTAATCTATTTGAAATTTTTATTGTTCTATTGTATTGAGTATTCATCTAACTCAGTTGTACAAATATATTTTATTGGTTTGTCCATTTCTCACCAAAATGAAATTCCATCTTTATCATGTAAATTTTCATAGAGGGCTGGGGTTGTAGCTCAATGATAGAGCTCTTGCCTGGCATGTATGAGGCACTGGGTTCGATCCTAAGCACCAAATAAAAATAAAGGTATGTAAAAAAATTTATAGATACTTCTATTAATTCTAGACTCTATCCTATTCCTCTTACATTTCTTACTTATTCCTATAGACATGCCTCCTTATTAATTCCTACATACATTCTTTCATGTAATCTTTGGAACAATTTCATCCAACACACATTAAAATCCACTTTTGTGGGAGCTGGGGATATAGCTCAGTTGGTAGGGTGCTTGCCTTGCATGCACAAGGCCCTGGGTTCAATCCCTAGCACCCCCCCCCAAAAAAAATCCACTTTTGTAAGGATTAGTATGATTAATGATTAACAAAACCTTTCCCCTTCTGCATGAGAATTTAGCATTTCACCAGATTTCTAGCTAGTTCTCTGGCACCCTGATGAAGTCAATTGTTACTACACTGTTGATAACAAAAAATATCTGACTGGCAAGTTGCATTTTAACTAGAAGAAAATGGAAATATTTGATGGAGACATCATACTTTGAAGCTTCCAAATGTAGTCACATAATCAGGCATGGCTTTCCAGAACTTTGGAAGCTAGGCCTATGGGTACAGGATCTAACAAACACTTTCTTTTTTTTTTTTTTAATTTTTTTATTGTTGGTTGTTCAAAACATTACATAGTTCTTGATATATCATATTTCACACTTTGATTCAAGTGGGTTATGAACTCCCATTTTTACCCCGTATACAAATTGCAGAATCACATCAGTTACACATCCATTGATTTACATATTGCCATACTAGTGTCTGTTGTATTCTGCTGCCTTTACAAACTGCTTTTTTAATGTTCACTTTTGGTCATAGCTATGGTAATTTATATTAGTCATTTTATACTCATAATGTTTTTTAAATATATATATCATTATTAAATTCTCATGTAGATGGAATAAACCACTAGGGAATCAATACTAATAAGTACCTAGCAAATTATTAACTTATTTAGATATTAGCCTATTATAATCATAAACTTTATACTGTTAAATGTATTTAAGAAGCACTTAATGAGATTATTTTAGTTTTTAGGGACATCCCTCTAAATAATTTGCCCTTATATCGTAAATACATAGATGTTAGTAAACCCCAACTGCAATAAGAAAGGGTTTGGCTAAAAAAAAACAAACCCTACTTCATATGGAAGGTAAATATGTGACCTGGAGCTGATGAAAGAAAGTCCACTTAGGTTATGATAAAGAGGGGAATCACATGAAGAGTCATATTTATGTAAAATTAATACCATTCATTGAATGCCAGAGGGTTAAAGAGGCCTATTAGTAAGTTTATTGTTATTAATAAAGCTTCAGAATAGCCTGTTTAAAAAATCCTGCTTGAATGTACAGTGTAAATATGTAAACATTTTATTTTCCAATAGACAATAAGTGTCTCTGTGTGACTGGCAATTCTGTTTTTGAAACAAACAAGCCATAGCACTTTTCTAACAAACACTTTCAAAGCCAGGGGAATCCTGCTCTTGTTCCATATGGGTCTCATTTCTTTATATCTCAGTTGTATTGCTGTAGGGAATGCTTGGCATTGGCCTCCTGTTCTATATTTTTCTAAGTGAATATGCCAAATGTGGACTAAGATAGTTTTCTAAGTCTGAAACTTTATTTGAACTTCAGGTTATACTCCTTGATAAACAGCATTCTCATTGGAACTCATCAAATGTATACATAAGCTGAATGTGGTGGCTCTGTAATCTTGGCTACACAAGTTGAGGCAGGAGGATCACAAATTTGAGGCCAGCCTCAGCAATTTAGTGAGACCCTTTCTCAAAATAAAAAAGGGTTGGGTATACAATCAGTGACTTGAAAAATTGTGCTCTATATGTGTAATATGAAATGGATTGCATTCTGCCATCATGTATAACAAATTAGAATAAATAATATAATAAAAATAAAAGAGTTGGGAATGTAGCTCAGTGGTAAAATGATCCTGAGTTCAAGCCCTAATACCCATATCCCAAATTGATTTGGGATTCATGTTTACAAGTCAAAAAAAGTATTTATTCTTGCATTTTGAAAATTTACAGTACTAAAAAATAATATTTATCACTTGAGCCCATAAGTTTGAAGACAGATAATGTAATGTAACAAGACACTGTGTCAAAGGAAAAAACAAACATTTAGGGGTTGGAGATATAGCTGAATGCTAGCATGTGTCAAGACTTGGGTTCTATCCTCAGTACCAAAAAGAAAAATGAAACAAAAACAAAACAAACCAGGGTGGAGGAAGAGAAATGACTTTGAGTGAATTAAGAGAAACCAGAGCATATACACTATAATTAAAATTTTGAAGTTTTATTGATTACAAATATGTGTATGCCTTTACAAAGTTAGGTATCTTTGCCTATGTTATTAAAATGATAAATTTGTTAGTAGTCAAAAATAATGAATTTTAATATACTGGTAATTAATTAAGTTATATAGTACTTGAAAATAAATTCATGTTCCTTTTTAGGTTTCAGAGAAAGAACATTTTCCATTGTGATCTCTCTGCACAAGATTTTCTTGTGAATAACAGAGAATGCCTCACTAACCTAATATTATCAGGGATTCCAGTTTTCCATATAAGTGAATGTTCAAGGTGATTTAAGAACCAACACTTTTACAATTATGTTAAATTGCCATCTTCCCTTAGTCATCATCAGATAATTGAAAATGATCCCTAACACTTTCTTAGGATCATCACAATTGAATATATTTTCAACATAGGTAGCTTTAGGATCATCACAACTGAATATATTTTCAACATAGGTAGCTTTTGTCATACTCACTTTATACTTCAGCTTACCTTGTTACTTTAATAGGCTGGAACTTTCTCACTGTGAATTTGTGTGTGAATGGGTCCTACTAATCATTTCCCAGTGGTAGTATCCTCATTCATTTACTGATTTATACAATTACCTGTTCCATGTCAGGCACTGTTCTAGACCTCACAGATTGAAGTCACAAGGCAAGCAAGTTACTTGGTTGATTCTTCATTTTGCAACTTCCATGTTGCAGAATATATCAGAGAAATAGTTATGTGGTACCAAACTAGTTATTTGTGGATCTTTTTTTTTTTTAAAGAGAGAGAGAGAGAGAGAGAGAGAGAGAGAGAGAGAAATTTTTTTTTATATTTATTTTTTAGTTTTCGGTGGACACAACATCTTTGTTTGTATGTGGTGTTGAGGATCGAACCCGGGCTGCACGCATGCCAGGAGAGCGCGTTACCGCTTGAGCCACATCCCCAGCCTATTTGTGGATCTGTTTCATTTTTTGGCTACACATACTTAAGATATTGTAATTCGATATACCATTGAAATAATTTGTAATATAGTTCTGTGGCATTCAGTATATTCATATCATTGCACAATTATCACCACCAACCACCTCTAGCACTTTTTCATCTCCAACTGAAATTCTATATCCAATAAACACTACCTTCCAATTTCTCCTTATATTTATACTTCAAATTTTCCCAAATTAAGCAGTAATTGAAGTCATACTCTCTATATTCTAAATCTGGTGGCTTCTACCAGTGTCCATGCTTGTTTCCCTTAGGGGAAAGTAGGATAGGTCTACTTAGGCCCACTCTGATCATTTTCCCAAGGGTATGTCAATTTACCAATGTACTACATTGTCATTTAACAGGCAACATATAGTACACTCCCTGTATCAAAGGAGTTTCTCAAATTTATGCATAAATAAGCAGTATTAGTTAATTGTGAATATTGCACACATGAACCCTTATTCCTGGGTTAGACCATGGGGAGATGTACTTGGACTACTCATTATAGAAGCCTGTGAATACTTAAACATTGTTTTGTACTAACCTGTCACCTATTTTCCATGTTTCATGAGTATTTTTACTGTTCAGTTATGTTTAAAAATTTCCTTAAATTCATTTTGAAATCATTTTGTGGTAGAAACTCAGAATATTTGTGTTTCTTTATTTTTAGTTAACAATCTTTTGTTAAAAAAAAAAAGCCTCCATCTGTTTAATATATGGTTGGAGTATAAACTGGCAGGCTTTTATTCCATTTTTGTTGTGTTAAATTTCTGGAAGCTATTTAGACCCTTTTTTTCTGTATTCATTATTCCCATTGATGGAGTCATCTTTCATGTGACCTTTTAATATCAATATCTGAATTCAAAGTTTAGAAAAAGGTACTAATTTTGACCATTTAATTTCAGATCAGTTGGATAAGAAAAAAAATTCATGCCCTCAAATTAACCCAATGTTTGATATCAGAGGTCAGCATATTTCAAATAAAACCTTATTTCAGGGGCTGGGATTGTGGCTCAGTGGTAAAATGCTCACCTAGCATGGGCGGGGCCTGGGTTCAATCCTCAGCACCATATAAAAATAAAGGTATTGTGTAGTGTCCATCTACACCTTTTAGGTGCAAAATATTTTTAAAAACCTTATTTCATGTTACAAATACTATACTTTTAATTGCCATCACAGCAAAAGAATATGTATTTGTGCATAAAAGTTCTCAAGTTGTTGACAGGCCTGGTGGCACTGTAATTACAGATTACATCTGTAATCCCAGTGACATGGAGGCAGGATTTAAAATCTGTGGTCAGTCTCAGCAATTTAGCAAGACCCTGTCTCAAAAAGGACAAGGGATGTAGCTCAGTGGTAAAGTACTCCCACCCCTGGACAAAATAAAAATTTTTCTTGAGTCCATGGGGTATGTCTATTATTTACTTGGTAGGAGGTTTTTTTGTTTGTTTGTTTGTTTTTTTTGTCTTGTCATTTTGTTTTTGGTATCAGGGATTGAGCTCAGGGGGTATTCAACTACTGAGACATATCCTCAGCACTATTTTGTATTTTAATTTAGAGACAGGATCTCACTGAATCGCTTAGCACCTCGATAAATTCCTGAGCTGGCTTGAACTCCAGATCCTCCTGCTTCAGCCTCCCTAACGCTGGGATTACAGATACCTACCTACCACACTAGCTGGTAGCAGCTTTTTTTTTTTTTAACCCCAGAAGGGTATAACCTTGAATTAAGTTATTTTATTGGTTTTCTCCAAACCCCTTTCTAGACTAGTACTCCACAGGGTAACCAATATTGGTTATATTTTTTGTAGAAAAAATTTAAAATCCAAATGACTCATATACAAAAAATTGTTCAACAGGTGCACTTTCTCCTGGAAAACAGATTGCAGCTTTCCCAGATTTAAGGACTCCATGATCCAAATAAAAATTAGGTAGGGCCCCGGTGCAGTGGCGCATGCCTGTAATTCCAGTGGCTCAGAAGGCTGAGATAGGAAGATCACAAGTTCAAAGCCAACCTCAGCAATGGCTAGGCGCTTAGTAACTCAGTGAGACCTTGTCTCTAAATAAAATACAAAATAGGGCTGGGGGTGTGGCTTAGTGGTTGAGTGCCCCGGAATTCAATCCCTGGTACAAACAAAACAACAACAACAAAAAAAAAACAACTAGGTAGGAACCACTGTTCAAAGCAGTTAAGTGAACTAAATGAAACAAGTTTTTCTCATCTTCCAGTAAGTTATTAATAAATTTCAATAGTAGCTGGTTGTGGTGGCGCATAATTCCAGGGACTAGGGAGGCTGAGGTAGGAGGATGATTCAAAGCCAAGCCTCAGCAACTTAGGGAGGCACTTACAACTCAGTGAGACCCTGTCTCTAAATAAAATCTTAAAAAGGGCTGGGGATGTGGCTCAGTGGTTAAGCACCCTTGAGTTCAATTTCCAGTACTCCCCGCCGCCCCCCAAAATAAATTTCAATACTACAGGTTACAAATAGTGGAGGTCCAGAAATACCTTGTTTCTGTATTGAGTAGTCATAAACCTAATATAGTCTTTAAACTTAGCATCTCATCTATACGTGTGTGTGTGTGTGTGTGTGTGTGTGTGTGTGCGTGTACACACAACTACTACTACTGACAGCATTTTTTTTTCCCCTCTTTGGTACCAGAGATTGAACCCAGGGGCACTTTACGCTGAACTATACTCCCAATCCTTTTTTATTTTTGTCAATGTTTTTCTTTTTTTTTTGTACTGGGCCTTGAATCCAGATGTGCTTAACCACTGAGCACCATACCCAGCCCTCTGTTTGAGACAGGGTCTTGTTAAGTTGCTTAGGGTCTTACTTAAATTGCTGAGGTTGGTCTTGAATTTGCAATGCTCCTGCCTCAGCTGCTAGGCTGACATAGAATTTGTGATTCTCTTGCCTCAGCCTCCCCAGTGGCTGGAATTACAGACACGTGCCACCTTGCCCAGTCAGTTTCTGCTTTCTAAAAAAAATCTGTCTTGGTGGGTGTAGTGGTATACATTTGCAATCCCAGCAGCTCGGGAGGCTGAGGCAGGAGGATCAAAAGTTCAGCCAGCCTCAGCAATTCAGCAAGGCCCCAAAGCAATTTATTGAGATCCTGTCTCAAACATGCTAGGGACACAGTGGTTAAGTGCGCTTGGGTTCAATCCCTGGTAGAAACAAAACTTGGCTCTACATTCTTTTTTAGTTTTAGGTGGACACAATCTCTTTCATTTTATGTGGTGCTGAGGATAGAACCCAATGACTCATTCATGCTAGATGAGCACACTACCACTGAGCCACAACCCCAGACCTCTACATTCTTGAAAGCATCCATTCCTCTCCCTCCCCAGCAGCACCCAGCTCTTTTTGTCATTTTTTCTCTAACATTCCAGGTATGCTACTACCTTAAGACCATTAACTTTGCTCCTTCCCCACATATCCAGATCTCTCTGCTCACTTTTAGATCTTTTAAAAAAATATTTTGTTTTTGATGGACCTTTATATTATTTGTGGTTCTGAGAATCGAACCCAGTGCATCATACATGCTAGGCAAGCACTTTACCATAGAACCACAACCCCAACCCTCACCTTTAGATCTTTGCTGAAATTTTATTTTCTTGGAGAAGACTTTTTATTTTTAAATATTTTTTAGATGTCGATGGACCTTTGTTTTATTCATTTATTTATATGCAGTGATGAAAATTGAACCCAATGCCTCACATGTCAGCAAGTGTTCTATCACTGAACCACAACCCCATCCCCTTGGAGAAGCCATTTAAAACTTTTTTTTTTTTTTAGTACCAGGGTGAACCCAGGGACTCTTAACCACTGAGCCACATCCCCAGCTCTCTTTATATTTTATTTAGAGATAGGGTCTCACTGAGTTGGTTTAGGGCCTTGCTAAGTTGCTAAGGCTGGCTTTGGACTCTTGATCCTCACACTTATCCTCCTGCCTCAGCCTTTTAAGCCACCAGATTACAGGTGCACCCTACCATGCCAGCCTAAATCTACACTTAAACTTGCATCCCTAACTCAGTAGAGGGGAGGATTCTAAATCCAAAGCCAACCTGGGGAGACCATCTCAAAATTTAAAAGATAAACGTGGAAGAAAAACAAGAGGCTGGTGATCTAGGTCAATGATAGAATTTCCCCTGTGAAAAATACTTGTATCCCATTCCTTTATTTTCCATAACATGTAATTTTAACATATACCAGTCTTTACTCTCTTCATGAGGCTGTTTTCACTGTTGCTAATATTCTACATAAGTCTTTCAAGTATTTCTGTCGTCAACGGTTTCTTATTTTTGGGTATTGGGGACAGAATCCAGGGGCTCCTTACCACTGAGCCACATCCCCAGCCCTTTTTATTGAGACAGGGTCTGGCTAAGTTGCTATGGTTGGCTTTTAACTTGCGATCCTTCTGCCTCAGCCTCCTGAGTTGCTGGGATTACAGGAGTGCACCACCACGGCTGGGTCTTCTTTTTGGTAATAGGCATTCTACCAAATTCATGTTCTCTTTAAGGCAATGACTCTCCCAGTCTTTAACAACCTCATTTAACTAAAACCTATTAGGATATCCTTTACTGGCAAAACAAACTAACAAACAAACAAAAACCTTAACAGACATGAACTACCTATTTATCTTTCCTACAGCAAGATATTGACACTGAATACTCAGTATTTGCTACCTGGTTCACCAAAAGAAAAAATGAACAAACAAGAGTTTTAAAATATCAGAGAGTAGACAAGTGTTGCACATTTGAGTGTTCAGGAAATTAACTCAGAATGGGCAAAATTTTATGTATGGATACATATTAGGGGAACGCAGAGAAAAGGAAGAACTGGTTCCATATCAATCCAGTTTTATTTTTCCACTGTATCAAAATAAAGAGACAATCCCGTTTTCCAAGAAGTAACTTTTATTTGAAAGAAAACTACTTTTCTCCCACATGTATCTTCTAAGGACTCTATCCTATAAGAGCCTGCTTAACCAATGTCCTAATACCAAAATTTCTAACAGCAAACTATAAATAGCTCTAAATAATAAATAAAGGGTTGTCTTTCACTTATTAAGGATATACCTAACTCAATGAGTTTAACACACACACAAAAATAATCACACTTTAAGTTTGTAAAATTTAACAGATGTATTTCAAATACAACATGTTTTGTAGGAATCCACAAGCTTGTAATCTCTAAAAAAGTGACTTAATTTTTAGGGTTCAAAAATTACATTCTTCAAAAGAAATGTCCAAGTGTTTTCTTCTATAGCTTCAAACTTTTTACACTCAACTATTTGTTCTATGCCACCTCAGACAAATGTGACATGACTGAACTACTTCATATGTTACTATCTTCCCCCCCAAAAAAAGTTAAAAAAGGAGTCCTCATAAATGCAGATCTCTAATACAGTGTCTAATACAATATCTGACATGAAAGCTTTAAAAAGATCATTTCTTTCCTCATATAATTAGCTAGGAGTTAATCCTCTGTAAAGGCAAAGAAAAATGATACAAAAACTTAACACTGGGTTCCTTTTTTTTACTCAAGGTGTTTAACTACTCAAAATGACAACAATTACATCCTTTAAGAGTATAATAAAAGGGGTGGAAAACAGCAATGCAACTGAAAAAGTGTAGAAGCTAAATAAATCAAGGATTTTTTTTTTTTTTTTTTTTTAAGGAGTAGGAAGAATCAGAAGCTTGGGAAACTCCAGAATAAAAAGAGAGGGGAAGGAGAAAGGGGGGAAAAAAAAGTCCTCAACTGCAACCATTCCATTATCAATAGCGTCCTGAAAGAGAAAGAACAAAAATGTTAACAATTATAGTTCGAATTACCTAATGTTTTCCCAACTATTAACAGCTACCACATAAATCCTAATATTGTATAATAAGCCATTAATTAGAAATGAGGTTTTAATGCTACAAAAGCAAAGTTCACATACTTGGGCTGTAGGAGCGGGATCTTGATCGTGATCTGTATCGACTATAGTAAGGAGAAGGCGACCTTCTTCTGTAAGAAATAAAAGATCACTTAGTATACCACACACACACTCTACCAAGGCAGATGATAATTTTTAAAAAAATTCCCCACCACTCAAAATAGTGAGCCCTAGCCATTAACCAGGCCCTGTCTCAAAATAATATGATTTACACTTCTTTTTTTTGGGTGGGGTGGGGGTAGTACCAGGAATTGAACTCAGGGGCACCTGGCCACTGAGCCACATCCCCAGCCCTATTTTTTTGTATTGTTTTTACAGACAGGGTCTGTGTTTAGTACCTCACTTTTTGCTGAGGCTGGCTTTGAACTCACAATCCTCCTGTCTCAGCCTCCTGGGCCACTGAGTTTTTTGTTTATATTTTTTTGTGGCGTTGGGGACTGAATCTATGGGTTCTCTACCACAAAACTACATCCCCAGTCCTTTTTATTTTGAGATAAGTGACTTGCTAAGTTGCAGAGGCTGGCCTTAAACTTGTGATCCTCTTCCTGCTTCAGACTCTTGGGAGTAGGAGTGTGCCAACTATGCATGGCTTTTTTTTTTTTTTTTAAACCCAGGGATTAAAAAAAAAAATTCTTCTTGAACAGGGCCAGGAGAAAAGCCAGGGGTGCTTTACTACTGAATTACACTCCCTAGTTCTTTTTTACTTTGAGACAGAATCTCATCAAATTGCTGAGATTGTGGGTGTATGCCACTGCATCTAGCTTGGTTTTTCTTTTTAAAGACAAGGTCTTACTATGCTGCCCAGTCTCGCCTTGATTCCCTGATTTCAAGTGATCTTCCCATCTCAGCCTCCCAAGCAGCTGGAGCCAATGCTAAGTCAAGCTCAAACATTCACTTTTTATTCATACAGATCAAACACATAAGTGCCAAATAATAGAGATGCCATCTAACTTAGAACAAAAATTTCAAAGTTAAAACGTTACCTGTACCGGTAATCATAGTCTTCATATCTGTCATACCCACGATCATATCCTCTATCATAGTAAGAATCTCGACGCCTGCCACCACCTCCACCTCCACCTCCACCTCCGCCACCGCCACCACCACCACTACTNTTCAATCCCCAGTACCAAAGGGGGGGGGGGAGAAAAGAAATATAAGCATTTGACCACTAAGCCACACCCCAAGCCCTATTTTGTATTTTATTTAGCAACAGGGTCTCACTGAGTTGCTTAGTGCTTTGCTTTTGCTGAGGCTGGCTTTGAACTTGCAATCCTCCTGCCTTAGCCTCTTGAGCCAATGGGCTTACAGGTGTGCACACTGCACCTGGCCCATTTACTACTGAATTCAATCTATGCAATGCACCGTAACATAAACATCACGTATCTACAAAACATAAATTACATATCATTTATGATTTTACCATATTTTCTTCCTAAATAAACAGTAATATCAATAAATAAACCTTATATAGAGAGGCTTCCCAGATCACATAGGAACAGAGAGACATGTAATATTTTTCTAATACTTAAACATTTTCTTATTGGGGCTGGGGTTGTAGCTCAATGGTAAAGGGCTGGAACCTCAGCACCACATAAAAAAATAAATAAAGATAATTATGTCAATCTACAAACACACACACACACACACACACACACACACACACACACACACACACACACAAGTTCTTCTTGAACAAGACCAGGAGAAAAGCCAGAATTATATTTTCAATAGCTTATAAACATCATATTTTGCTTATTTGTATATTTATTAATATTTTAATAAACTATAAATATTAAAAATATATTAAAAGAATTCTGAGAATGTATGTAAATTAAATGACAGGAAAAATATTTCCTCATTAATCAAAGATTGCACACATTTCTCATAGATTTCTGGCTCTTACAGTTTAGTTTATGAAAAACAATTTTTTTTCCCTTGCTGCACTAGGGATTGAACCCAGGGTCTCATGCTAGGCAAATGCTCTACCACTAAGCCCCAGTCTCAGCTCTAGGCAATGTGAGATCTTACTGAGTTGGTCTGCCCATGTAGATGCCAGGTGTAGGTGTGTGCGCTCTCTTAGTGATAGAATAATCCACACGAATTCTTCTACCATCCAACTCCATTCCATTTGCCCTTTCCATAGCCTGTAAAGGAGAACAAGCACAGAAAGTCACTGGCCTTGAAGTAATAATTACTTAAAAATTTAAGTGCAAAATTATCTGAAATCCAAATAAACTCATCTAATTTGAAAACAACACAGCAGTGCAGGGGATTCTGACATTTCTAGACCTCAAAACTGTCCAGAAAATATTTAAATTTACTCAAAAGAGAAGTTAATACACCTTCCCCTCAAATGTCTGTGTCTGAGTTCCCACTCCATGTTCATCTTTTCAATCTAAACTTTCTGTAGCTTGCCCAGGTAGGCTGCATTTCATACTTCCTCAGTCCTCAGACATTTATTTATAAAGACTGACTTCAAAATACTAAGAATGTTGGCCAAGTTTTAACTACATTTTCTCTGTAACCTGATTTTACTCCCTTTTTTTTTTTGAACTGGGGAATGAATTCAGGGGTGCTTAACCACTGAGCTACCTCCCTAGTCCATTTTGTTTTTCATTTTGATGGTCTCACTAAGTTGCTGAGGTTGGCTTGGCATGAACTTCTGATCCTCCTGCCTCAGCCTCAAAAGTCGCTGGGATTATAGGGGGTGTGCCACCACACCTGACTTCCTTTTTTCTTGTTCTTCAGTTTGCAGTCCAATATGCTGATAAAGAAGATTTAAAGGTATAGAAGCACACACATTTATGGTACTACCTTTTCAGTCTCTTGCTGAGAAGAAACCAATAAAGATACACGATTTTAATGTAATTCACAAATATTTTACTTTAAGATTCAAAGAGCTATTCTTCCTACTTATAAAAGCCAGCTTCAGCAAAAAGTGAGGTGCTAAGCAATGAAATAAAATACAAAATAGGGCTGGGGATGTGGCTCAGTGGCCGAGTGCCCCTGAGTTCAATCCCTGGCACTAAATAAACAAATAAAGTAATATCTCTTTTGGTTTCATCTTTCAAAAGAACAACTTTGAAAGTGTCGTTTTGGCTAAAAAACCCTCCACCTTAAGAAAACAATTATTTATATCTTAATAAATAAATAATTTTCTGAAACAACAAAACTGTAATAAATGTAACATTTTCTATTTTAAATTCCAAAAACTGAAATTTCCAAGCTCTTCTTTCAAATAAGGGTGAAGAGTTTATCAACAGCATTGGTTTTTGTTGTGCATACATATTTCAGCTAAGCCATTTCAGAAGGCCTGTGCAGAAGAAGTAGAGACAGCCACAGCCATACAGTAGAAACCACACAACCTAGGGGAAGTCTGTATAACTGAGGTTGGAAGTAATTGGTTTCAGTCTGGTCAACTCAAAATAGAAAATGCAGTTTAGCTAGCAATCTTTAATTAGCCAAGCCATGACTTACAACACACTGCCACCTAGTGAACTTCAAATATAAAGAAAATCAACCTGCCAAAAAGTGCTCCTAAAGTCATTGGTATCTGAGCTCACATTCCCATCACTTTGCCCTAAGCACCAAGATAATAATTACAATGATATTTTAAACACTTAAGCAAATGAAAATATTTGAAATAAGTTTTTGGAACCTAAGTAACATTGCCATTCTAATTTTACCCAGAAATAAACCAAAGGGAGAAAAAAAAAAGCTAAGACAAAAAATTATCACAGGAAAAAATTTGTTTTTGTTTTGCACTTTGTATTTTAGGCCCCATATCTTAATATTTCTAAATTTATACCTCTATTGTTTGAGAGTAGGAAAACAAATCACAAATACATAACAACAAAAAAGTCTGCACAATGACAAATTAAGATATTCGAGAACTAAAGTATTACCTTAAGTTAAAATTATCAAAGGTTTCTCTACCCTGGCACTCTTTTTTTTTTTTTTTTTTTAAGAGAGTGAGAGAGAGAGAGAGAGAGAATTTTTAATATTTATTTTTTAGTTTTTGGAGGACACACATCTTTGTTTGTATGTGGTGCTGAGGATCGAACCCAGGCCGCACGCATACCAGGCGAGAGCGCTACCGCTTGAGCCACATCCCCAGCCCATCTACCCTGGCACTCTTAACATTTTGGGCCTCCTGATCCTATGTTATAGGGCGCAATTTCTGGCATTATAGATTTTTTTTTTTTTTTTTGAGACAGGGTCTTGATATGTTACTTAGGCTGATCTTAAACTCCTGGTCTCAACTGATCCTATACTTCAGCTTCCTAAGTAGCCAGGATTACAGGCACTAGATGACAATATCATCTATTATTTTTGAAAGATATACCTGTTCTTATTACCGCTTTTATTACAAGGATCATTTCTTGTGGTCTCACCTCACTAAGTTGCTGAGGCTGGCCTGGAACTTGTGAACCTCCTACCTCAGCCTCTGAGACACTGGGATTACAGGTGTGCACCATCACGCCTAGCTCAGACATAAGTTTAAATGTCACTCAATTTAATCATCTGTTCAATGTGGTTTATTAAAAACAAAAAAAAACACACACTTTACATTTTCCATTAACTTAAAATATACATCCCAGTTTACAAAGCCAGATTTCAATCAGGAAATTATATATATATATATTAGTGTGTGTGTGTGTATATATATATCTATCTCTACACCAGAAAAAGCGGAAAAGTCAAACTTTGGCTATTCTAATTGTAACACTAAAAGGGTGAGTTTGAATTAGAGTATGAGAAGAAACAATGTTTACAGAAATGGGAATTAGTTAACTTTTAATAGTAAATCAATACTATGCTCATGAATAATAAAATTTTCTCAAAATGAAAATTTAAAAAATCAAGTTTACCTCCTTTGAGTCATCTATTCTCTCAAAATACACAAAAGCAAATCCCCGTGATCGTCCAGTCCGCTGGTCGTAAACCACATTGACACCACTCAATGGTCCATATCTAGAAAATACTTCACGAAGATCTCGCTCTGTTGTGTATAAACTGAGGCCAAAAACTCCAAGACAAGTGTTGGGATCTGGATTCGCCTATTGGATAAAGACGTTATTAAGCTTTAATTAAAATAAAAATATTTTGTTTCAAACATCCCACCTACCTCACATAGAATATATTGTTTCTAGTTATTTGGAAATAAAATTTTATGGAACTAAAGCAGATGAACCACATTTTATAGTTCACAGAGCATTTAGATTTTCTATGGAATATACTTTCTAGTCATAGCCTGAATAAAAACAATTCTACTTTTAGCCCAGTAATTTTCAGAACATATCCCAAGAATTTGTCCTGTATATCCCTGATGGATTAGTATTTAATCTGACTTGGAATTACTAATTTAGAAGTCTCCATTTCTTTCTTTCTTTTCTTTTTTTGGAATTGTAGATGGACAGAATGCCTTTATTTTGTTTGTTTATTTTTATGTGGTACTGAAGATAGAACATAGTGCCTGATGCATGCTGGACAAGCGCTCTGCCACTGAGCTACAGCCCCAGTCCCCATTTTCTTTATGTAGCAAGGATATACTACTTTCAATGTTTCCATGAGCCACATTTTAAAATTAAAAGTACAAATTTCTAATCATTAAATACTGACATATTCTGTGTAGACTGACTGAAACCTGAGTTTGGTCAACTAGCAAACAAAACCAAAAACACCTCAATATCACACATCCAAGATTTACTCATTTCCTAACAAGAAAATAAAAGTGTTGGTTGTTACTACTGCATAACTTTTGATATTTTCTTGGTTTCTCCCTATTATGGTAAAACTCTGCATTAATTATCTCACCGTTTATGCTTTTCATTTTTAATTCTTAGAGCTCATTTATCCCCAAATTTTATCTTTTTAAAAATAACTAAAAAAACAGAATAAAATAGACATTATTATTGCTGTATGTATATACGTGACTGTATGACCAATGTGATTCTGCAACCTGTACACTCAGAAGAATGAGAAATTATACCCCATCTGATTCAAATGTATGTCAAGATCACTGTACTGTCATGTGTAACTAATTAAAACAAAATTAAAAAAAAATCAAGATACTATACCCCCATTATAGAAGCTATCATGAAATGTAGGCTTGTTATGATGGTGTCATTTCTTTTATTAGCATATCCATAACATAAAAGGTATTCCTTTTATTTCCAAAGTTAAATTTGTTAAGAATGTTTCTGGAGTACCAATTTCTAAAACAATTCCTATCTCTCATAAAAGGAAGACATTATGCCATGATTACACTCAAGAAAGAGAAAAATAAGTTTTCATTAACTTTTATACCTACATACCCTGCTGCCTGTATGTCTTCTCCGGTTAGACATTGGAGAGTGACTTCGGCTCCTTCGCCGTCGGTATTCTGGCGTATACGACCTACTTCGAGATCTTCTCCTATGAGAGTGAGAGTGGGATCTGGATCGAGTATAACGTCTATGAGAATGCCTTCTTGACCTTGACCTTTGAGAGAAACAAATGTAGGTAAAAATACTGGAACAAATGGCCAACACTTTTTTCCAAGGATGTGTACAAATATCCATGCCTGTTCTCAGCTCTTTTGTCTTTTTGAAAGGGGCATAGGGAATCAAACAAGTGTTCTACCACTGAGCTACACCCTTAGTCCCTCTACTCCTGTGTCCTCTCCAAGAAAAAGGTATTCTTGTTTTCTTAAATCACCACAACCTCCTCCCTTCTTTTGGTCTATCCCTTCTAGATTCACCCCTTTCACCTTACCTTACAACCATGTTAAAACTGTACCTTCTTTCCAGCTGTGGTTTCAGTCTACAAAATAGCTTCTATAACATATTTCATAAATGTTATAAATGCTAAGGGCCAGAAAATTAAAAATGGCAAAAGGACAGGCTGGGTATGGTGGTACATGCTTGTAATCCCAGCTGTTTGGGAGGCTGAGGCAGAAAGATCACAAGTTTAAGGTCAACTGGAGCAACTTAGCAAGAACCTGTCTCAAAATAGAAATTTTGAAAAAAGTTAGGGATGTAACTCAGTGGTAAAGGTCTTGCCTAGCATGTACGAGGCCGTCAGTTCAATCCCCAACATAGCATAAGGAGGAAGGGAATAAATGAGGGAAGATTTTTACAGAACTAAAAAAGCAAGCAATAAAGCTGAAAGACTTAATAGAATTTGCCTATGTAGATAACTGGGGGCTGAGGCTGAAGGACCCCAAGTTGAAGGCCAGCCTCAGCAACTTTAACAAGACCCTATCTCAAGTGCCCCTGGGTTCAGTGTCTTATACCACCACCACCAAAAGACATGGAGATGTGTTTAGAGAATACCAAAAGAATACAATCTACTAAGAAGCATAAAACTTCTGAGGAAACACCACAGCTGTGGACCTCAAGAAAAGTGCAGCTTTTTCTTTTTTTAAAGACATTAATAGACCTTTATTTTATTCATTTATTTATATGTGATGCTGAGAATCAAACCCAGTGCCTTACACATGCTAGGCAAGTGCTCTACCACTGGGCCACATGCACAACCCCACCTGCCAAAGTGCAGCCTTTTAAATGATTCTTTTATATTATGCCCCTTTGCAAGCAGACTCTTTTAAAAGACAACTATGTCTTTACTCCAGAAATAAAAATGACTTAGCAAACAACTGTCCAGGCTTTTAAAAAATTCCAGCCTAATTGACCTGGGCCATGTGAAACCATGAACTTTGCAGTAGTCTGTTAAAGAGTTTTTGTTGTCAGTGGTGGGTCTCTGATTATCTAGAGTTGTCCCCCCTCCAATTACAATGGACCAGCGTTTCAACCTGAACATAGGAGTCATACATAATCTTTAGATAAAATATGTATGTGGAATAAAACTCTCTTAAAAGAAGGATTGAACCCAGAAATGCTTTCCACTGAGTCGTTTTTATTTATTTGAAACAGGGCCTCACTAAATTGTTAAGGCTGGCTTCTAACTTGTGATCCTTCTGCCTCAACCTAAGGAGTTACTGGATTATAGGTGTGTACCACTTCACACAACTTCAAAATTGTCATTTTTGCTGCACCAAATATTGGCATACAACCATACACTGATTCTCAAGTTCATTTAAGTCAATCAATGTATTTGTTTTAATAGCTATTATCCAATAGATTAATTGTGCAGAGACTCTTAATTTATCTAGAAAATATTAATTTCTAAATTCTAGAGTCTGAGAAAAACTATTTTATGAGCCTTTGGTGAAATTTCTGTTCAAAATGCAGCCATAAGGAAGAATTTCATAAAATCCCTTTGCCATAAAACCAAAACAAACCAAACCCAACACACATAAAACATCTGAGGCTTTATTTTAAACACACTTACCTGGATTTTGATCTTGACCGAGAATGGGATTCAGAGTGTTTGGAAACCCTTGATGGACTACGAGATCCTGACCTGCTCTCCGATTTTACACGAGCAGGAGTTCCCGTTGGAGATTTTGACTGAGAGCGAGACTCCTAACAAAGAAGACAGTATTACAAATGGCACTGGTCCCGTAGATGCCTAACACCTAACATTTAATGTAGCGTAATTTTTTTTTTATATTGATTGCTCCTGAAAAACAAATGGTTAGGCAACACCCTCCAGAAAAAAATTTCAGCTCATTAATAACCCATTGTTAATACTGCTAACTGTCCTCAATAATTCCCTACTTGAACCAGATCACCAATTCTCTATTAACTAAGTAATCATGCAAATTCATCTACAACTTGATCATACAGACACTGGAACATAAACCATACATTTACTTAACCTAGGACCCATTCATTCTTCCAGATTCTTTTAATTCTACTTCACTCTTGCTTTCTACTTCTCTTCATTCTTCATTGAGTTTTTCATTTTTCATACTTCGTGTATTCTTCCCCAATTCAAACAATTCAAAATAGCCTTAAAAAAATATTCAAGTGCTTCTATCTGACCAATCTTCTGTTCAATTTTTTCCCCCATTCAATTTTAATTTTCTGATCTTTAATACTTTTCATTAGCCTTCTTTTATCTTGATTTATCTTCCACATTCTTGGAAAAAACTCTTCAATTTCTTCACGAACATTAACCTTAATGGAAAAAGAACATTTAGTATATTTAAGCACGTGGGGATTATAAAACTCTGCTGGAGTTCAGAATGTTATCTACCAAATGGAAAAGCCAGCAGGTAAAGTGCAAATAACTAGTTTATTAAAAAAAAAAAAAAAAGGCAATTTTATAGTCTTTAAAATTGTTCAAAAGTGTAGTTTCTAACAAAGAGAATCTACTGAATTTCTCTAAATGTTTTTTTAAACCATCTCTTTACCCTCCTCCCCTTTCATGTTTCATTCTAATACCTAAAATGTGAACAATTTTAATATAAATACTTAATTCAAATAAATCTAACATAAAGTGTAATTTCCCCCCACCTACGTGTTAAGTTTCCACTATTTTAAACCTGAAGATTCTTACTGACCTTAGAATACGCTTTTACTAAGTCATGCTAAGAAATCGAGATATTGTTAAAGTAAAGCATCCCAGGCTGAAATAGACGTACACAACTATCTAAACTCATACATGCCAAAGGATCAAAGGAATCAAAAAAGTCAGCAAAATTACTAACACCTTCCAATTCTGTTTTACTATCTTTGCTTATTTTGATTTAACCAGAAAGACTGGTTATGAAGACAGATAATATATGGCAAAAACTAAGGGGAAAGAGGAAGCACAAAAATTTTAATTATCCTCTTTGGTTTGAAACTCCTAAAATATATATTTTGCATTTTACAGCTGTGCCACTTTAAAATGCTATATTCTCCAGGAAATATAAAAATTCACCATAAGTTACAAAAATTGTATCATTTTTGATCCTACCTTTCCTTGGGGGGGGAGTAGGGATGGGGTAACTGGGGATTGAACTTGGGGCACTCAACCACCGAGTCATATCCCCAGTCCTGTTTTGTATTTTATTTAGAGACAAGTCTCAGTGAATTGCTTAGCACCTTGCTTTTTGCTGAGGCTGGCTTTGAACTCGAGATGCTCCTGAATCAGCCTCCCAAGCCAGGCTTGTGATGACAGGCTTGTGCCACTGTGCCTGGCTTGATTCTACCTTTTTTAAATTCAGCTTTTATGTATTATGTATTTATGTATACTTATAGATCCTTTGGTGACTATATTTCCTATTGCAGAACTGGTTTCTGAAAAGCTGGGTGTAAATCAAAACTTTCCAAATACATTTATTTATAAATGATTAAAAGCTTATTTGACAAACATTAGGCACTTTATGACTAAAACATAATGGACAATTTGGCTCCTCTGCCCATTTATGCCTGATTATTAATGTATAAATAATTATTCCAATTTCACACCAATTTTCATTTATACCATATTGACTATGACACAACTTTTTTAAAAAAAGCTTTCTTAAAAACTTTTACCTCCAAGGACTTATTTATCCAGAACTGTAATAATGCTGGTAGGCCTATTTTTTTCCATATGAAAACAAAACTAATATTAACTACTTTTTGTTCAATACCAACCTTTCCCATTTAACTACCTAAAGTAAGTCTCTCACCACATTTTAGATACTCTCTAAATTCCGGGACAGATGCTTGGAGCAGCATATTCAGTGCTTTAAAAAGAAAGAAACAAAGAAAGATAGAAAAAGGCATGGCTAATTTGCTTGTAATTACAGTTTCACAGGCGGGTTCAGTAACTAAACTGATAAGAATATCTTCGGCTTTTCCTTCTATAAAACAGACCCTCTGACATAATATTCATTTATGCTACACTGAACAGCAGTGGCTGGGAATTGTATCTACAAACATCACCACAGCTTTTATAATACATAACATGTATAATTAGAAGGCTTTAAACTGAAAGGCACTTAAACTTTTAACTTTGCCATGACAGAAATAAAAATTCTTACATTAAAACCAAAGGTTTATTTGAAGTTTTTTTAGAACATGACAAAAACATAATGGTCCAAATATGTGCAATTATGACTTTCAAGTCTCCTCTCATAAACATAATTAACAGTTGCTGAAAATTATTTCTCAGAAATTAGTGTGAACAAGGTAACTCAGTGTTATCTTAAGTGCTCCAATGCAAGAACTACACCACCAGTCCTTTCTTAAAATTTGAGAAAGGATCTTGCTAAGTCTCCCAGGGTGGTCTTGAATTTCTGATCTGCCTCAATCTCCCCAGTAAACTGGGATTATTGGTGTGTGTCACCATGCCTGGCCTGACAGGATGTCTTTTAAAAAGACATCAACACAATTTTATTATTTTAGTTGTTGATGGACTTTTATTTAATTTATTCATATATGGTGCTGAAAATCAAACCCAGGGCCTCACACATGCTAGGCAAGTGCTCTACCAGTGAGCTACAATTCCAGCCCAACATCAACAAATGTTAAAAGAAGCTTTGCTGTTTATCATTTAGGGTGTCACCAATACCTCACCTCCTTTGCTGTCTACCCTTTCAGCTCCACAAAATCTAACTTTGAATGAGCTTCTTCATGGATTCATCCAAGGTTAAGAAATAGTCACGCTCTAACTCCTATATCCTTCAACTATCAGTAATCTTAACCTACAGAATTAACTGCTAGGTTCAAAATAACAATTCTTTAGACACTTTTAGTATACCAAAATATGGCTCATTAATTATTATTGAAAGATGGTCATATTAGTATTTATCATTTAAATACAACATTTTTCAAATACTATTACCAAATAAATGCTATTTTCATTAAACTCTGAATTAGTAATCAAGCTTTAGTTAAGTCCTTCATAGAAGACAAAAACTAGATAATCCTTTTCTATCTTTGACCTGTCTTCATAATGAAATAATTTCAATATTTATTCATTTTTTTTTTTGAGAAGATGATGTCTCACTATGTTGGCAAGGCTGGTCTCAAACTTGTGGGCTTAAAAAGACTCTTCCATCTTAGCCTCCCAAATTGCTGGGGCTTCAGGTGTGCGCCATTATGCCTTGCTAATTTCAACTTAAAAAAAAAATTATAAAATGATTTAGAAATTGGAAGCTAAATTTAAGAGCTGCAAATACAAAACAAAAACAAATAAATAAATGATGGGAAGGGGTAATATCTTCCCCCTTTCGTTAGACTAACCTGTTCTTACAGCCGTCTCATCAAGGAATTCAATGAATTCCTCAGTAATCTGGCTTATCCAACAATCACTGAATCAATCAACATTTTTTCGTTTAATATCACAAATTTTAACAAGCATCTTAAATAGGATATCCAGTCTACCTTACATACTATAAACAACCCACTTGAAAAGGTTTTGTTTTGGTGTTTGTTATATGCACAAATTATCACCAGATAAGAATAATTCCTACTGCAAAAAAATAGTCCTTAATTCAGCCAGTATATTATAAATGGGGAAAAAAAATATTCCAACAAAATCTACATGCTTAGCACTTAATACTCATTAAAAATAAACTAAAAAAAAAATCATACTATAACTCATTCCAATATTAAGGCCAGGCAAATATTAGCCAGATAATAATGCCAAATTTACACAAATGCATGCCTATGGGTGTAAAACAAACTTTCTAACAATATTTTCCCTCTACTTTATAAAATTGGAGATTTCCATAGAAATACATTGACGAATTTAAATTATGTGTCCTCAGAAGACAGAATACACTTTAATTACCCAAATACCTTACAATATTATACTAACAACTTCATTCTTCAGGACTTGTAAGAAATCTTTTGTATTTTTCTCAATTTTATTTTTTTCAGCCCCCAGAAATAACAGTTCTAGGGTACGATAAGGTATTTCTTTTACAGATTGTCAGGCTGATAAAATACTTCTGGTTTCTTCTTAAACCTAGCCCTATTAGAGCAATCTCTTTAAAAGAAAACAGATTACTCATATTATCTAATTTCAAATAATAATTTCCCTCCCTTTAAGATCATACCTGTCTACTGCATTCTGAGGTTGATGCCGCAATCTGCAAAGGCTTACATATATTCTAAAATTGCATGTCTACACATTCTCAAAAGTTTGGAATAATTTGGGGAATATTTTATCAAATAATTTAGTAATTGCCACTTATAAAACTCATGCCACAATTGTGAATTTTCCTGTAAAATTCTGTACAAATCTTAAATAAAGCTCATAAAATCTCCTAAATTTTCACAATAAACTGTAATTTTTAAAAGCTAATGTATAAGTGACAATTTCAAAGGTAGAGAAAAACTTCTATGGACTAAAGTGATTTCGCTACATTAAAAAAAGCCAATAAATAGCAACTAAACCCAAACTACTAAGAACCTGTTACAATATTCTCTACTTATGCTCTCATCTTCTGGTATCATAGAGTATTTATGAATCTTGAATAAGTGAGATGACTGGGCCCTGATTTCAAGGAAAAGCTAACTTTTCTTTCACATCAGTTCTAGTCACTCATATTTTGGGTGAATATCAACAAAATAAGGATTATACACAACTATATATATTAGTAACTTAAAAGGAGGGAAGAGGAACTGCATTTCCTTTCATTATTCTTTTCTCAACTTTTCTACAGCATTTCTTTCTTCCTCATCTGACTATTACCATTGTCTTACTTCCACTTCTGCCCAGCTAAATCTTCTGTTAGAACATATGAACAAATAACAATCAATATTAATTCACTCAATATGGGAATATACATGTTTTACAAAGGCCTCAGGGCTAGTTATTGGGTTCCTGAGTACCCACTGATAATATCAATATCAAAGGTTTTCAGTCAGGCAGATTTTAGAAAAACCCTATGCTGATATTCAGCCGTTTCACACTTTAGGATACCACAGGTAAATAAGTATGGTTCATTTATGTCCACAAAGTTTGTCTTTTTTTTTTAAAAGACTCATTCCTAAATATTTAAATCCCTTGATATTCTTTCAATATCAAGGCTCTCTATTCTCATTTAGGAATAAGACAATCTACGGTATAACTGTAAAAATTACAGTTATGAACCGTGGGTTAAACTTCTTGCAATGCTCCTTTACAAAATCCTGCCTTTTACTTATATTGAGCAAGTTAGCACCTTAGTTGATGGTACTCAACTTTATAAAAATAAACCCAAGACATAAAACTGTTTAATAATACTACCATATTACAAGGAAGGAAACTTTACCCTTTTGCAACAAGTCAATGTGATGAGATATAAGGGATTCTTCCCACTCCCACTCCAGTTGTAGACAGCTGCCTAGGTCGTCTTGTACCGTGGTCAAGTGCTATGTTGCTGGGAGAACAGGAGCCAATAGCTAGCTGGTATTCTGGAACTAATTCATGCAACTATGTTGTTAACTATACCAGAATGTCAGTGTAGTTGGGTTTTGAAAAGGTGGCTGTGGGGGGCTCTAGGAGTCTTTAAACCACAGCTTAAATGTCAATCTTATACCCAACTCCAAAGGACATTTCCACTTAAATATTAACTTAAATTACATGTCACAAGCAAATTCCTTTAGGAATCTTTTTGATTGCATATTTATTCAAATCTATTTTTTCACTATCTTAGCACAATCTCTCCATTAGCATACCTATATATCCATTAGCATACCTATATAATCAATAATAATTTCTCTAATCTTAAGACCTAATGGAAGTTTTATATCTCAAAGTAAATCTTTCCCATTTCTTGACTCCTTTTCTGAATTCCTTATTAATTCTATCAGACACCACTTACTTTTACCCAGATTTGAATGGTCAGTCATCTCAAATTAGACTTCAAGTTCACTTTCCCTCAAGAACACCTAGCTAGCCCTAATTAGAAAGGCAGCAGATGCTCTAAACAAGTTTTACCTTGGATCACTTAAAATGGAATTCCTCCCTAAAGTTCTTTAACTGTATTCTTTAAAATGGAAGAAACATTAATTTAAAATGGAAAATTAAGCTGTAGTAACTGCTTTTGGCAAACTCCATTAATGGCTCTGAGACACTGAAGCATATTGTGTTCTTCACAAATGTTAACCAAAATATATACAGCATAATGTGTTTATATGAATAGTGGACTAGTACTTATCTCAGATTCCTGACTGCAGTCTTTTGGGTCTCTCTCTCTCTCTCTCTTTTTTAAAGATGGACACAATATCTTTATTTATTTTACTTATTTATTTTTTATGTGGTGCTGAGGATCAAACCCAGTACCTTACAAGTATGAGGCAAACGCTCTACCACTGAGCTATGACCCCAGCCCCTGGGTCTCAGTTTTATATTTCTAAAATGATGACACTACTTCAGTCCTTGCAAGATTATCATGAGCAGTAAAACACAGAAAATGCATTAAAGATTTTTGGGGTGGTAAATTCTAAAATGCTACAAAAAAAAGTAAGCTATACTAGTTTCGGTCCCACTTCCCCAGTATGCTTGCTAGAACGTAATATCTAGAAAGTTTCCATTTAATTCTAAACATCTTTTTACTGAGATGGAATTAATATGTATCCTATACAATGTTGATAAACTAAATGAAAATGCACTTTATTAGTGCTAAAAAACTCCTACAGTGAGGAAAACATTAATTCAAATTTGACTCATGATCTCCACAAACACCTCGATAACCCTAAAATGTGAAACTGACCTTTCAATGTTTTTACTAATATGGTTTAAAAAAATTTTTTTAAAGGATGACAACTATTTACACACCTCACTTAAAAATTCTTCTTCTTCTTCTTTTTTTTTTTTTGATACCAGGATTGAACTCAGAGGCAGTTCACCATTGAGCCACACCCCGGCCCTATTTTGCATTTTATTTAGAGACAGGGTCTTACTGAGTTGCTTAGCACCTCGCTTTTGCTGAAGCTGGCTTTGAACTTGAGAACCTCCTGCCTCAGCTTCCTGAGCTGCTGGGATTACAGGTGTGTGCCACCATGCCTGGCTCCTCACTTAAAAATTATTTTCTAGACCAGGGTGCTGTTACCTTTAGACATCTTTAGCTGCAAACACAAGGACACAACAGTTTATTATATATAAAATTTAAACTGCTGGTTTATAGTCAGCCGAAAAAGGTCACTATAGTTAAAAAAAAAAAAAAAAATCAAATTCACTTATGAATGCCAAACTGCTGTTGGGGAGGGGGAGTAATCCTCCAGAAAAACTTCTAGCATTCTTCTATTATTATGTGTAGTAGTAGTACTTGAGATATGGATTTGCTAAGTTGCTAAGGCTGGCCTGGATCTTGGGATCCTCCCGTCTTAGCCTCCCAAGTCACGGGGCATGTACCACCATCCAGCCCATTCTTCTAATTCTTCAACCAATTACATATAAATCACCTCAACCTAAAAAGCTCAAAAAACAAAATGCAAAAAGACGTAACAGGTGAACATGGAAATTATTCAATCTACTAATTTAATTTACATTAAACTACACTTGTGGAAAAAACTTTTTTTTTTTGGTACTAGGGATTGAACCCAGGGTACTTTTACCACTGAGCTACATACCCAGCTCTTTTCACTTGTTACTTTGAGACAGGGTCTTGCTAAATTTCTAAAGTTGGCTTTGAACTAGAAACTCCTCCTGCCTCAGCTTCCTAAGTTGCTGGGTTTACATGCATGTGTCACTGTGCCCTGAGGAGGGCAAAAATACTTTTTATAACCAAAAATAACCAAGAAGGGAGGGGGGAAAGCAAACCTACTCTTTCCATTAAATAAATGTTAATGTCAGCCCATGTTACTTTTATAGGTGGGTAACATGACAGTAGAACAGTCTCCTCCACTAGATGACATATTAAAAAGAACTAAAGAAATCAAGGTCCCATTAGTAGCCCACATCCCACAAACCAAATTAAAACAAGCACTTTTTTGTTAAAGTTAATTGAAAGGAAGATGGACAATAAATTTTTTTTCCATATCTGAACATTTTCAAACAAGAAACACAACTACTACCAATATTTTTATTGCATGATCTTAAGCATTTCTTATGAGACACTAAATCTATCACCCTAAAAAATGAGCAGGTTCAATTATATCCATGCTCCAAATTTCATTAAAAAAAAAATCTAATCTCAAATGTAGCTTTGTTTCTACCCCATTGCTTTAAATCTCTTAATCAGCTTTGATTTGACTGATTCCAGGTGTTTCTATACTAAACTTCCACAGAAAGGACAAATTCATTCTATCCAGCACAGCCCTCAAGTGTTTTTTTAATGGTTCCCCTAGTGACTAGAATAAATACCAACACAACAGCAGAAACGTGTTGCCTGGGCTTTTGTTTTCTTTTCAGATTTCAACTAACTCACTTCCACCAATTTCCCCTACTTCAATAACTTCCGAAATAAAACTCAAACACTGATATACACGTTCTAGCACTTATCCTAAGTTAAGGATAATGCATTCTTTGTGATGTTTATATTCATCCGACCCCAAATAATTAAAACCTTCTTCTGTGCCCTCTCTTCCTGGGGGAGGGGTGAGAAGAGAAATGTGAAGTGGGCCTGTAATTTTCAGGTAACCTTTTGAGTAAGAGAACAGTATAAACTGACTAGTTATTTTTAAAATACTGAGCCAGAAATTCGTTATGTAAGATTAAAGAAAGAAAGAAGATTCCTTCTTAATTTTTTTTTACCATAAAAACCTGCAAAGGAGTGGTCAATTTTTAGATGAAAGGTCAAAGGAAGAAAAGCATTAGAAGCTGAGATATAAAGAGAAAAAAAAAATCCAACATCAAGGAATTAGAAAAAATAAGTCGTTATAGCATTTCCACATTAATTTTGAAGTGAAAGCAAAGTTAAAAAGGGTCATTAAGGGAAAAGGGCTCCTTGCGTAGTTTTCCCCTCACAGCTCTCGTCTTAAGAACGCTTAAGGGTCGGTGCGGTAGTTGACTAACCACTTCATTAGGCTCGTCCCACCTTCAACCTCAAGGCTTTCGCCTTTATAGACGCAACGCCGCCGGTTCCAACAGAGACGCGGCCGCTCACTGCAATAGAGAGCCAAGGAGACACAGGCCCCAGCTAGTCCCACGCCAGCTACTCCCTGCCCGGACAACAGCCCCGCGCACTTTCGACCCCGAGACCCTCTACGATGCTCGGGAGTCTCCAGATATGCTACCGCAGGAAGCACCTACCACTATCCGGCCGGGGTGGGGAACTCCCTGCCGCCGCCTCCCACCCCACCGCGACGGGGACCCTCCTCAGAAAGAAATAAGCAAGCCTCGGGGCGGGGAGAAGGGAGGGTGCAATGTGGAGGTGGGGATAGGACAGGAGTCCAGGTACCAGTCAGTCTCCAAAAAAGGGGGGAGGGAGGTAATTGTAGTGTTTGGGGAAGGAGTGGACCCAGAAGCCATCTTGGGATGTGAGAAATCACTCGCGATGGCTCCAGAGATTGCTCCCCGCGGGCCCCGCAGGACTCCCCGCAACCCGTCCCGACCGCGCTAGTCCCGGTAAAACCCCGAGCATCGGGCCGCCGCCGAAGACGGCTCCCGCGGCTTTGTACTCACTCTGCCCTCGAAGTTGTTCTCCTCTACATCACTCATGTCGGCCAGACGCTCCCCAGAACTAAATAAGAGACAAGTCTCGGCTTGAGGGCCAATGGCCTGATCAACCCGCTGACTGGACCGCAGGGAGGAGGAAAGAGTCGGCAACAACCGCCGCTCCACTCCACTCCCACTCGGTCGCAGGCTCCGGCAAAATGGCGCCCGCGCACCCAGAAACCTAGCCTCTCCAGTGCGCGACGTAAGGGGGCGGGCGTCTCCGTGACGTCACGAGCCCCGCCTCCCGCGAGGCTTTGTGTTTGCCCCGCCGGCAAAATGCATGGGGTGGTGTGTGTTCCTAGCCTGGGCGCTTTGGAACCGTCTCCCCAGCGCTGACCTCCAAACTCCAGCCTTGGCTCTAACGCCTCCACCCCTTTGAAGATTTTCAGTCATCAGCTTTTATTGACCTCAGTTCCTTTGAATGTTGTCCACGTGGATACTGATATAAGAGGATAGAAAAAAATGGAAAAAAATGTTATGTATATTAAATATGTACATATGATCTTGATTCAAATAAACCAACTTTGAGACAATGACCAAAATTTAAAGAACTGGGAATTCAATGATATTTAGGAATTGTTAATTTTATATATATGTAGATAATGTATCTAATTAATAGGTTTTATTTTTGGATGTTTTCAGCTACTACTTTTCTTTATCATTTGCCCTTTGTAATGCTGTCGAAGTAATATATGCACTAATGGGGTTATCAGTCACAGTTTCTTGTCTCATTCCTCCTGCCTCCAGTCCCTCCTAATCAATTTTATTTGTTATAATGCTTAGTTCCTGATTTACCTTATTTATTTATTTATTTACTTACTTACTTACTTATTTATTTTTGCGGGCCTGGGATAAAACCCAGAGCCTTGCAATTGCTAGGCAAGCACTCTGACACTCAACTACACCACCAGCTTTCAAATAGTCTCTTGCAACTTAGATATTTCTTTCTTTCTTTTTCAAAATATTTTTAGTTGTAGAGGGACATGATACCTTTATTTTATTTATTTATTTTTATGTGGTGCTGAGTATCGAACCCAGTGCCTCACATGTGCTAGGCAAGTGCTCTACCACTGAGCTACAAACCCAGCCCTCTAGATATTTCTTTAAAGCTTCATAATCAAGACCTCCCAAACTATGCGCTTAGCTCCCAGTCATAATTTATGAAATGATTTTGAGCTTTACTTGTGTAATGCAATTTAAAAACATTAGTTTCCTCTTTTAAAAACCCCCTTTTCCCCCCATAATGCTTTGCAATAACAGGGCTGACATGGACCTTCAACTATAGTTCTATGTTAGGATAATGGAACATTATTGTGAAGATTTTTACCCCTGGATAGGATGTCAACATTTGACTGTGTCTGTTGTTGATACATATATATGACATCTACTTAAAAAGAAAGATGGTGAACTTTATTATAAGGGAATTAAGCTGATCCTTTTAAATCTCTGATCAATCTTAGCACCATTAAAAGTGAGATCATCATTTAGATGTGATGGTGCAACTGTAGTCCCAGCCAGTCAGGAGGCTGAGGTAGGAGGATGGCAAGTTCAAGGCTAACCTGGCTCAAAATAAAATTAAAAAGGCTGGGAATGCAGCTCTTAGAGGTCAGAGGTAGAACCTCTTGGGTTCAATTTCCTGTAGTGTGGGGTTGGGGGGAGGGGAGAGATAAGACAACCAGTTATGAAATATCTCATGATATGATGTATTTTCTACTACATCTACTACAGGGCCTCCTATGAAGGGTTGGTTGGTTTGTTTTTAATGGCAGATGGAACTCAGGGAGGCTCTAACACTGAGCTACATCCCCACTGTTTTTCTTGAGACAGTTTCTTCTCAAGTTGCCCAAGCTTGCCTCCACCTTGAGATTTTCCTGACTCAGTCTACAGAGTAACTGGGATTACAAGCGTTCCTATTAAGTATTCTTGATATCAAAGCTAAGAAAGTCTTAGATCTCGCCAACAGTTTATAGGAAATATAGGGACTTGAAAAATAAGTTAAAAGAAACAAACACCAGGGCTAGGGATGTTCCTCATTGGTACAGTGTTTGCCTAGCAATGCAAGAGGCCCTCTGTTCAATCCTAAGCACCTTGAAACAAATTTTTTTAAAAACCCCAGACACCAAAAAGAAGTAATCAGCTTCCACAAGACAGATAACCTAATTTGTCCAACAGAATAAAACCAGAGGGGGAGTACCGTGGACTATTATGGACTGTTGTAAGATACATAATTGAATATGTACCATATGATCTTGATTCAAACAGACCAACTTTGAGACAATGACCAAAATTTAAAGAACTGGGAATTCAGTGATATTTAGGAATTGTTAATTTTATTAGGTATTAAAATGATTAATTCATTTAAAGAAAAACTTTTAACCATGAAATTACTTATCTGAGATTTGCTTCCAGAGGGGGGAAAAAAGACCAGAAAATAAATAAACACCACAAATATGGGGAGGATAATTGTTAAAATCGGGTAGTGAGTTCAAGGGGTTCATTATTTTATTTTTGCATGTTTGAAAGTTTTTATAAGTTTTTTTTTTAAAGCATCAAGAAATTGTTTTTATTGTGTCATACTAAACTGGTACTGATTCAGAGAAAAATGGTAAAAAATTGTCACTGCTTTACAATAAATGTCTAACATTTAAGATACAGCACTTTGAAGTACAATAATTATTTGAACAAAGTTCTATTTTTTATTTTGAAATAATTTCAGAATTATTTTAAAAAGTTATAAATTATAAATATAATGGTATTTATTATAAATATAAATTATGTTATAAATTATAAATTATAAGTTATAAATTTAAAATATAAAATTATTTTAAAAAGTTATTCTGTAGATGGACAGAATGCTTTATTTTATTTGTTTACTTTTTTTAATATGGTGCTGAGGATCGAACCCAGTGCCTCACACATGCTACGCAAGTGCTTTGCTACTGAGCTACAGCCCCATCCCTTTGTCTTACATCATTTTAAAAATAAAAAAATTTTATCACAATATATTGATATAATTTTCCTGTTATTGTTAATCTCTTAATGTGCTTAATTTAAAAACATTATCATAGATATGTATGTATAGGAAAAAATATATATGTTTCATGTAGTGCTATTTCTGGTTTCATGCAGCCACTGGGGAGTTTTGGAATGTACTGCGTGAGAATAAAGGGGATTATCAATAAATGTATAGAAAGATGCTCAACATAATGACATGAGAATCAATACCACAATGAAATTGTACTTCAAATGTGCCAGGATGGCTATAATAATAATTTTTTTTAAAGCAGAAAATAACAAATGTTGATAGGGATGTGGAGAAATTGGAACTCTGGTTTACTGTTGGTGGGAATGTAAACTGGTACAGTTTGGCAGTTCCTTAAAAAAATCAAAACCAAAATTATCATCTGACCTAGCAATTCTGCTCCTAGGTTTATAGTGAAGAAAATTGAGAACATATGTCGACACAAAAACTTTTACATGAATGTTTGTAGCAGCATTGTTTATAATAGCCAGAAAGTGGAAACAACTCAAATGTCCATCAGCTGATGAATGAACTAAAAATATTATTTATTTTAAAATATTTACTTTTTAGAAGTAGTTGGACACAATATCTTTTGCCGCAGTCTGGCTGGGCACAATCAGGAGCCACTTGTCAAAAGAAACTAACTTTATTTTTAGAACCACACACGCCAAACAAAACAGCCTCTCAGGAAAAATCCTCAGAGCCTCAACTGCCACCACCGGCTTTCCACAAGCCTCTCTCTCCCACACAAGCCTCTCCCTACCTCCCACAATCCTCCTGCTCTTGAGGCCGATTGGCTGGGTCACGTGGGCGGAGCCAAAAAAGTCCCCCAATGAGCAGCTCCGTGGTCTGAAAGGGCAGGGAAACAGCCCAATGAGCATCACCGCAGAGGAGCCAATCAGCTAGATGTTGCTGGGGCCGCTGTGAGCCAATCATCAGCCGGCAGCTGGAAGTTTGCTGGCAGCTGGAAGTTTGCTGGGGCCCCTTTGGCTGTGGCTCTCAACATCTCCCCCTCTCTGTTTAAACAACAAGCATGTGGCTTAGGGACCGTGTCTGTTAGGCAGTCCAATTCAACATATGGTCCTTACCCGTCATCGGATGAACTGACCTCTAGGCGTCAGCCTCCTGTCTTAGGTTGGTACCACTGCAATTGGATCATACCCGTCACTGACTACCGGTCCAGCATACAGCTATACTTGTGGATAGGCCTTTGCACCAGTGGGGGGGTGAGGTTCTTTGCCTCACCTCTGTTGGCCCCCAAATTTTAGACCATCACTAGTAGAGGAGGATGCAAAATGCCATGACATTAAGCCAATTGAGGGCTCCTTTGAAAAATTGTACCACCGGTGACATCATCAGCAAAAATACCCCAACACTACCACAAGTCGCTGCACCAACAGATAGTTCACAATGCATACAGGTGAGCTCACAATGTGTCCAGGCAAGTTCTGCAAGCAGTTCAGTGATGGCTATTGTAGAAGCTGTAGATTGGTTTTATCTTTGACTTCACCAGCACTGGGATGAAGATAGGAATTCTGGCAATAATGGCTAAAGAAAAAATTATGTAACATTACAGAAGGCACTAAAAGAAAACAATTTTCTTAACAATTTACATTGTCTTTAAGAGAATTATTAAATATAATGAAAAGGAAAGGTGAAAGTAAACAAACAGATCTGTTAACCTTCTTTTTTGTTCACATATTAAAACAATCCTCAACAGTTGTTTACCCAATTTAAATTAAACCATATAAATCACGTGAAAAAAAAATATTTGGATCCATTTTATCATGAGCGCTCATCATATATGATATATGGACATACATACATTCAAACATATAACACAAAACACAAGTGTGCACACATAATATAATACATACAACACATAACATTATAGTAAAGGCCTTATAACTTTTTACAGGTGAAATCTCCATTGCAATGTTTAAAAACTCTATAGTCAAAAAATAGAACTGATCAGCAAAACATTAACCTAGGTCTGTATGAGCTCAAAAAACAAAATAGAACTTCATGATATGGCAAAGGGCAATAATAAAATAGATATTGAAAAAAGCATCCTGGTTCTGTTGCAGATGTAAGAATAGCCAAACTGGAGTTTTGGATATCAGTTGTTATGGATTTGAGCCAAATCATCTTCTTTTTGGTCTGTAGAAATCGCTTTAGTTAATCTTTCTGGAATCCAAATCGGCTGCTGTTCTCCCTGTGGAAACACATAAACAGACCCCCGACTCCAGACAATCACTGGGTCAGGACCTTGGTTAATCTCTCTGGAATCCAAATCGGCTGCTGTTCTCCCTGTGGAAACACACAAACAGACCCCCGACTCCAGACAATTACTGGGTCAGGACCTTTCCATTGTCCTGTTAGAATATCCTTCCAAAGTACCTTGGGCTTATGTACATTTTTTGGACACATATGCCTTTCCGCAGCACTAAGTCCTGATGAATCCAAATTTAAAAAGTTTAGAGTAAAAAGGGTTATTTTAAGTTTATCTTTGGGGAATATATACCCCTTCCCAATTCCTTCTTTTTGCTTTAATAAGTACATTTTAATAGTTTGATGAGCTCTTTCAACTATGCCTTGTCCCTGTGGATTGTATGGGATTCCTGTTATATGAGTAATGCCAAATGTTGAGCAAAATTGTTTAAAAGAGGTAGAAGTATAACCAGGGGCATTATCTGTTTTTAACTGTTTTGGAACACCCACAGTGGCAAAATTTTGTAAGCAATGAGCTATAACATCTTTAGTTTTTTCTCCGGCATGAAGGGAGCCCATCAAAAATCCAGAAGAAGTATCAACTGTAACATGCAAATATTTTAATTTTCCAAATTCTGGCAAGTGTGTGACGTCCATCTGCCAAATATGGTTAGGTATCAATCCTCTAGGATTGACTCCAAGATTAACTTGTGGTAAAAAGGTCACACAATTTTGACATTGTTTTATTATTTGTCTAGCTTGTTCCTTAGTTATTTTAAAACGCTTTTGTAAAGTATTAGCATTGACATGGAACTTTTTATGAAAATTTATAGCTTCTTCTAGTGTAGAGAAAATATGTATGTCATGTGTAGTTTTATCTGCTAAATCATTGCCCAAACTAAGGGCTCCAGGCAATCCTGTATGTGCCCTGATATGTCCTATAAAGAATGGATCTTTTCTGTCCCAGATTAGACTTTGTATAGTGGAAAGCAAAGAGAAAACAGTAGAAGAAGGGGAAATCCTACCAGCATCTTCAAGAGATACTATAGCATTAACTACATACTGACTATCAGAAAATAAATTAAATACAGAATCTTTAAACATCACAAAAGCTTGTAAAACTGCATTAAGCTCTACCTTTTGAGCTGATTGTTTGGGTACTAAAAATGTAAAAGTTTGATCAGGGGTAACTACTGCTGCTGTACCATTATTTGACCCATCAGTGAATATATTTGGAGCATTCATGATAGGTGTTTTTCTTGTCATTTTTGGAAAAATTACAGGATGCAATGACCAAAAAGACAATAAAGGATTAGATGGTAAGTGGTTATCAAATGAAACATTAGATTTGCACATGATTATTGCCCAAGTATTTAACTCATTAGCTAACTCATCAATTTGATTCATAGTATATGGAGTAATAATTTTATTGGGAGAAATTCCAAACACTCCCTTTGCTGCTTTTATTCCTTTGAGTATTAATTGTCCTACAGCCTCAGGATACCTAGTAAGAATAGTGTTAGGAGAATAAGATAAATGTATCCATAATAATGGACCTTCTTGCCAAAATACTCCTGTAGGAATATTTTTTGTTGGTAGTACAATAAATAATAAAGGCAAACTTATATCAATTCTATCCAAATGCATATTTTCCATATATGTTTCAATGATTTTTAATGCCTTTCTTGCTTCAGGCGTTAACATTCGGGGTGAATTTGGATCTGATGGACCTTTTAGGATATCAAATAAAGGTCCCAACTCTCCTGTTGGTATACCTAAATAAGGCCTTATCCAATTTATGTCTCCTAATAACTTTTGAAAGTCATTAAGTGATTTGAGTTGATCTACTCGTATTTGAATTTTTGGTGGACGGACCATGGTTGAGGATAATAGAACTCCTAAATAATTAATTGGAAAATTTAATTGTACTTTATCTATTGCTATCTCTAGATTATAATTTTTTAATAAGTTTGTAAGTGTGGCATAACATTCTAGCAATGTGTTTTTATCTTTGTGTGCTAATAATACATCATCCATATAGTGAAATATTTGTAGTTCAGGATTTTGATTTCTAAGTGGCTGGATTACTTTGTTAACATAAATTTGACACATAGTTGGGCTGTTAGCCATCCCTTGAGGGAGTACTTTCCATTCATATCTCTGATCAGGACCTTCATGATTCAGTGCAGGGATAGTAAATGCAAAACGTGGACTATCCTCAGGATGAATTGGAATTGAAAAAAAACAATCTTTAATATCTATAACTAAAACATACCAGGTTTTTGGCAAAGCAGACAATTGAGGAATCCCTGATTGAGCAGGTCCCATAATAACCATCTCATTATTAATGGCTCTTAAATCTTGCAATAATCTCCATTTACCAGATTTCTTTTTGATGACAAAAATGGGAGTATTATGGGGAGATACAGAAGGTTGTATATGTCCTTCTGCTAATTGTTGTTTGACCAGGTCATGGGCTGCTTGTATCTTTTCTTTAGTCAGGGGCCACTGAGGAACCCATACTGGTCTTTCTGATTTCCAAGTAATTTTTATTGTCTCAGTGGCCCTTTCTGAAAATCCAACCCATGTCTGTCTGTTCCTTGATCTATTTGTATTGGTGCTGCTATACCTTGTTCTTGTTTTTCTAATCTTTTTCCTTTCCTAAAACCTTGTCTAGTCATAATAGTGGGTGCATTTTGGTTGATGTTATTTGTTAATGTCAAACCTAATTGATCTAGGACATCTCGTCCCCATAAATTTACGGGAAGATGATCCAATACATATGGCTGTATAGTTCCTTCACATCCTTCAGGATCCTTCCAATCTAATACCATTGCACTTCTATGGGGATTAGTCGCCACTCCTAGGCCTCGAAGCGTTTGAGTGGCTTGTTGTAATGGCCAATGTTTTGGCCATTCTTGACGAGAGATGATGCTAAGGTCTGCACCTGTATCCAGTAGCCCATTAAATTCATGTCCTTGAATATTTAGTTTTAGCATGGGGCGAGAATCTAAATTTAAAGAAAGCATAGCCCAATCTACACCTGTGGAGCCTAATCCCTTGGAACCTCTTTCTACAGTACGACTGGAAAATTTATCATGTAGGCTGGGTATTATTAGTAACTGTGCTATTCTATCTCCTGGTGAAATTACTGATATACCCTTTGGAGAACTGGCTATAATTTTTATTTCACCTTCATAATCGGGATCAATTACCCCAGGACTTATCATAAGTCCTTTTAGAGTAGAAGAGCTGCGTCCCAATAATAAGCCTACTGTTCCTTTGGGAAGAGGTCCTTTCACCCCTGTGGGAATGATTTGAACTCCCATCTCTGGAGTTAGTACTGCTCTGGCGGAGGCGCAGATGTCCAACCCTGCGCTCCCTCTGGTTTGTCTGATGAGGGATCTGATGGACAATGTGTCCTGGGCACTACCCTGATGGGGTTGCTGGGTTCCTCCAGTGCTCCGTATATTTGTGGTTTTGGGCCCCGGAGCATTGGGCCCCCCTGTCCATTTTTTGGCAATGGAGCCCGATGCCTTTCTCCACGATATCGTGGATAAACACCTGGTCCTTGTTCGTTTTTTGATAATGGAGTACCCTCTATGGTGGTTTGAGAACGGCATTCATTAGCCCAATGTCTCCCTCTACGGCATCGTGGGCAAATACCTGGTATTCTACTCCTTTGATACCTAGTTTTGTTAAACCCTCCTCCAATGGGGCAATTCCTTTTAAAATGTCCTGTTTGTTCACAATTGTAGCATGTTCTTGGCCTGGCATCTAAAGCCTGTTTTACTGCAGCTGCCACAATTTGCCCTTGTTCATTAATGTCTCTGGCATCTAAAGCCTGTTTTACTGCAGCTGCCACGACTTGCTCTTGTTCATTAATGTCTCTACATAATTTAATATATGTGTTTAAATCTTCATGTTTCCATGGTCTAATGATATCTCTGCACCAACGATTCGCTTGCTCATAAGCCAGGTGTTTTAGTAATGGCATTGCTTGTTCTGTATTCCCAAAAACTCTGGTAGCTGTTTGAATAAGCCTATCTACAAATTCAGCATAAGGTTCATTAGCTCCTTGTATTACCTTAGATAATTGACCTTGTAAACCTCCATGTCCTTGTAAAGTCTTCCATGCCTTAATTGCATCTACAGCAATTTGTGCATATACACCAGGATCATATGCAATTTGTTGCTGCTGATCCTCATAAGGTCCCTTTCCTAACAACATATCTAGATTTCTCTGAGGATAACCAGCTGCTGCATTTCGCCTAGCCGTCTCCTTGCAAAATTCCTCATTGGCAACCTTCCATAACAGGTATTGTCCTCCATTTAGCACAGCTTTACACATATTAGCCCAATCTGCTGGCGTCATGTTCAAGTTGTTAATGGATTCGACCATGCTTACAGTGAAGGGTGCTTGAGGACCATAGGTTGTTACAGCCTCTTTTAGCTGCTTCACTGTTTTGAAATTTAAAACTTGGTAAAATCGCTGCCCTCCTGCCTCAAATACAGGGCATGTTAATATTTGAGATCTTGTCTCAGGATCCCAACTATCAACTGCGGGGGTTGGGGACCTCCCAGCATATGGAGGTGGCCTTGTTAGTTGGACACTTACGTCCTCTGGTGATAGAAAGGTGTTAGTAGCAGTCTCCTGTTGTAACTTTCCCCCTGATGGCTTTTTCTGTTTTACACTTTCTTTCTCTGTCTGACTAGCTTGAGAGGCCTTCTCTTTTACTTGAATCTTTTCCTCTGTCTGACTAACTTGAGAGACCTTCTCTTTTACTTGAATCATTATGTCTTCTTCTTCCTCTACCATTGTCTGAACTGAAGGCTTTGGACTAAGCAAACAAGATATGAACGTCCACAATGGCAATGTGCCAACTGGCAGAGTCCCTGGGCTTTTCTTTTCTATTCTTTTTAAATCTTCACCATGATGGTTCCATTGTGATATATTTAACAACTCCTCCTTAAAAAGCCATGGGCTACATTTTTGTATTGTATCAACGTATGCCCTGATTGTTCTTGATTTTACTGAGATGCCTCCTTCCTCTAACAATTTACTTAACACTCTTTCAGTTTGTTTTTTACTAATTTCTGATCCCGTATTTCTACTATAATACAACCCAACAAGATAACGCCTAACAAAACTGAAACTGAGTGAAACAAAATTGGAACAACACAAAATCATTATAATAGCCTCCTGAAATGTCCATCCGTCCTTTCTCCCTATCTGTTCCTCAGATGTGAGCGGTTTTTCTTCCATCTTACACATCTCCAGGGACAGGCAACTTAAAACAAAAGTGAAACAAAATAACAAAAGAAGAATCTTAAAATGGCTACCCATCCTCTTGCCCTGCCCTCAGGGGCGAGCAGTTCACTTACCCTCAGTCGCTCCCCGTGCGAGCCACCAAATGCCGCAGTCTGGCTGGGCACAATCAGGAGCCACTTGTCAAAAGAAACTAACTTTATTTTTAGAACCACACACGCCAAACAAAACAGCCTCTCAGGAAAAATCCTCAGAGCCTCAACTGCCACCACCGGCTTTCCACAAGCCTCTCTCTCCCACACAAGCCTCTCCCTACCTCCCACAATCCTCCTGCTCTTGAGGCCGATTGGCTGGGTCACGTGGGCGGAGCCAAAAAAAGTCCCCCAATGAGCAGCTCCGTGGTCTGAAAGGGCAGGGAAACAGTCCAATGAGCATCACCGCAGAGGAGCCAATCAGCTAGATGTTGCTGGGGCCGAGGAGCCAATCAGCTAGATGTTGCTGGGGCCGCTGTGAGCCAATCATCAGCCGGCAGCTGGAAGTTTGCTGGGGCCCCTTTGGCTGTGGCTCTCAACAATCTTTATTTTATTTATTTATTTTTATGTGGTGCTGAGGATGGAACCCAGGGCCTCACACATGCTAGGCAAGTGCTCTACCAATGAGCCACACCCCCAGCCCATGGTATATTATTTAGTCATAGAAAAGAATGAAATTACTGGGCTCTGTGATACATGTCTGTAATTTTGGTTACTCGGGAGGCTGAGGCAGGGGTTCAAGGCTAGCCTGGGAAACTTAGTGAGACTCTGTTTAAAAAAAAAATGAGCTGGGGATGTAGTTCAGTTGTAGAGCATTCATGGGTTCAATCCCAGTAAAAAAGGAGGAGGAGGAGGAAGAGGAAGAGATATTGTTGCATGGTATACAATATGAATAAACTTTGAAAACTTGCTAAGTGAAAAAAGCCAGATGCAAAAAGCTGCATCCTATTATGTGAAATTTCAAATCCATAGATAAAGAAAATAGATAAGAATTTTCAGTGGATAAGTGTGGGGACAGGAGTGAGACTAAGGGCCAGTATGCACAGGGATTTTTTGGGGGTGATGGAAATGTTCTGAGATTATCTAGTAGTAATGGTGTACAACATGTAAAATATAAAGTAATGTGCTACATAACTACATTTTATTTCAGTAACAAAGCACATATATGACAGTGGTCCTATCAGTTTATAATGGAAGTGAAAAATTCCCGTGCCTGGTGACATTGTAGCAGTTGTAATATCATGTCCAATGCATTATTCACTGGTTTGTTGTGATGTTGGTAAATAAACCTTCTCTGCTGCCTGTCATATGAAAGTACAGCACATATAATTATGTACAGAACCAAATACTTGATAGTAAAAAATTATGTTACTGGTTTATTTATTTACTATGATTTTAATCTTTTTTTTTTTTTTTTTTTTTTTTACCTGGGGTAGAACTTGAGCGCTTCACCCCTGAGCCATACCCTCAACTCTTTTTATTTCTTTTTTATTTTGAGACAAGGTCTTGCTAAGATGCTTAGGGCCTCACTCAGTTACTGAGGCTGGTTTCAAACTTGCGATTCTCTTGCCTCAGCTTCCCAAGTCACTGGGATTAATGGCGTGTGCCATTAATCTTTTGGGGGAGGAAATAAATAGTAATGGGCAAAATTCAAGTTAATTACTTGATTAAGAATTTAGTTATTTAAAAATCATTGGTGCCAGCTTTCCTCACTGACTCCTCATCTGTAAGCCAATTTCAGAACAGCTTTTCCTGGTTGTCTTCCCAATCTTTGGGATCCATACCTTATTACACACTAACAGGGAGTATGGTGGGGGATGGACTGAGAAATGGAAAGAGAAAGACAAAGGATCACTGCTTTGGGAGATGGAGTCATGTGGAGAAGAAAGGGGAGACCCCAAAGCCTATGCTGTAGGATTTAGAGAGGCCACAGTCTCCACTGGTGCCAGTTTTCATCTCAACATCATGTCCTTCCATTTCCCTCCACCTGTCCAGGCAAAATGAAGCTGACTCTGGTACAAATCTTTTTCATGCTGCTGCTGCTGCTGCTGGGCCTGGGGCTGGGCCTGGGGCTGGGGCTTCACATGGCCGCAGCAGTCCTGGAGGATATTGATCAGCCACTGAACCAGTTTTGGTCCAGTGACTCACAGGACAAAGTCGAGACCACTGAGGAGGGAAAAGGCACACAAGCCACAGAAAGCCTGGTGCTTAGCAACAAAGGAACAGAGCAACCTGACTCGCCAGAAGAGACCTTCTCCAGTGAAGATGAGGTGGGAGGAAACAAGGTGCTCAGAGACAAGACTTT
>NW_026000153.1:907195-938172 GCF_001458135.2 Marmota marmota marmota
TTTTTTTTTTTTTTTTTTTTTTTTTAGTGGTGCTGAGGATTGACCTTGTGCATTCGAGGCAAGCACTCTACCAACTGAACTATATCTCCAGCCTCTTGGAGGTATTTTTAATTGTCACAATGGAGGTGGTGTTACTGGCAGTGATGTTGATAAGTATCCAGCAATAGGGCAGCCCTCCACATCATCAAAGAATTATCAGGCATACTATAGGGATACTGCTACATTGATGTTCATAGCAGCATAATTCACAATAGCTAGACTGTGGAACCAACCTAGATGCCCTTCAATAGATAAATGGATAAAAAAAAAAACGTGGCATTTATACACAATGGAGTATTACTCAGCACTAAAAAAATGACAAAATCATGGCATTTGCAGGGAAATGGATGGCATTAGAGCAGATTATGCTAAGTGAAGCTAACCAATCACTAAAAAACAAATGCCAAATGTCTTCTTTGATATAAGGAGAGCAACTAAGAACAGAGCAGGGAGGAAGAGCATGAGGAAAAGATAAACATTAAACAGGGATGAGAGGTGGGAGGGAAAGGGAGAGAGAAGGGAAATTGCATGGAAATGGAAGGAGACCCTCATTGTTATACAAAATTACATATAAGAGGATGTGAGGGGAAAGGGAAAAAAAAACAAGGGAGAGAATTGAATTACAGTAGATGGGGTAGAGAGAGAAGATGGGAAGGGAGGGGAGGGGGGATAGTAGAGGATAGGAAAGGTAGCAGAATACAACAGTCACTAGTATGGCATTATGTAAAAACGTGGATGTGTAACCGATGTGATTCTGCAATCTGTATACGGGGTAAAAATGGGAGTTCATAACCCACTTGAATAAAATGTATGAAATATGATATGTTAAGAGCTTTGTAATGTTTTGAACAACCAATAAAAAAAATGAAAAAAAAAAAAAGAATTATCAGAATGCAAATATCTATGACATTGAGTTGAGAAACCCTGACTGCCCTGAAAGCACTGCTTCCCCTGTAGCATTCACAAATGTCTGGGTTTCTTTCTTTTTTTCTTTTTTTTGTACCACTGGGTCTGGGGGTAGGGTAGAGGAATTCCTTCCTTTTTATTGCTGCTTCCCTAACTTCTTAAACAATAAAACAGCTTGGCTTTTAATTTCACATCCTTAGATGTTACTTCTCCCTGTTGTTGTCACGGAGAGATTTTTTACCTCCTCTTTCAACTCTCATTCTCTCCCACGTTAGGACTGTGTCAGATCCTGGCAATTTTATGATCCAGGCAGATGACCCTTCCAACATCTTGGATTCTTAGTACTCTACTCCTCTTCTTAAAGGAATATGACTCTCCACCCTTCCTGTGTCATTCTCTTCCTTACCATCACCATGAATTTCAACCCTACTGATATCTCAATTCAAGCATTCACTTTCTGACCACCACTTCCTTGTGTGTAGTTCTGATTTATTCTATTTTTAGCCCATTTCCTCTAGAAGTGTGATTTCAACAAACCTTTGATCTGATTTAGGACTCTCAATTTATTGACCCTTAGAATTTTTCCCTGTCCCTGGTGAAATTAAATTTTCATGTACACAGTACCTGTATTCATGCAGCTAAATGTGGCAGGAAAAGAAAACCATTCAATTATGGTAAATGTGTTCTGTGTTTATGTTCACAACTCTCAAATGGGCCCTTAATGTTGCTCAACAATATATTTGTCTAATTTATTTACTTGCTTTTCAATTACTATTTTACTCCTCCTCTTCCTTTAAATTTCAAACTTTCCTTCCCTTAAACTTATTCTCAGCTGCTGACCTTGCTTCCTGTTTCACTAGGAAAACAGAATAGAGTTTCCATACACTTCCACTACCCGATCAACTCACACACCAGTTACTCTATCCTAAACTACTGACATTTTCCTCCTGTCACTGTGAATGAATTGCCCACGCTCCCAGACAGGGTCAACTTATCCAGCTGTGGTATGCTGGAGACCATCACAAGGCTCACAAAGACTGATTTTTTTAAAATTTCAGGAGTTTGAGGGTGGGGTGGTGACTCAGTGTGTAGAGTGCTTGCCTCACATGTGTGAGGCACTGGGTTCGATACTCAACACCATATACAAATAAATAAACAAAATAAAGATATTGTGTCCATCTGAACTAAAAAACATATAGATATAAGGAGTTTTATGAGTTGCTTATTAAATTGGAATCAGCCACTAGAAGAGTATTTATATTGTGGAAAAGAACAAATGCTAAATAAACATCAGTGCAAATCAGTGTTCTTTCTCAGAAAGCTTTTTGTTGTTGTTTGTTTGTTTTTGTTTTTGTACTGGGGATTGATCCCAGGGGTACTTACCATTTAGCTACATCTCCAGCCCTTTTAATTTTTTAAATTTTGAGACAGGGTTTCACTAAGTTGCTGAGGCTGGCCTTGAACTTGTGATCCTTCTGCCTTAGTCTCCTGAGTAGCTGGGATTACAGGTGGACATCACCATGCCAGACCAGAGAGCTAGTTGTTATATGCCATATATAATATATATATTACACATTGAGAAATTTATGTAACTGATTTTAATATAGTATATTTTCGATATAACTTTTCCCTTACAACATTGTGACTATGAGATACATTCAGATTGATATGTGTAATTCTGATTTATTCATTTTCACTTTCCTGCCCCACCCTGCAAGAATGTAAACTCCATGAAGACACAGATTTTTTTTTTTTTAATTCTCTGCTGTATCTCTAGGGCTTGATACAGTGCCCGGCAGAAAACAAACTCAATACATGTTTATTTGATGGAGTGAAAGGGGTGTGCCTGAAATTCGACGTCTGCCACTCCTCTGAGGTAAGGCATTGCTTAGTTTTTTTTTAGTGATTAGTAGACTTTTAAAAATATTTTTAATATATATGTATATTTTAGTTGTAGATGGACACAATACCTTTATTTTTTAAATTTATTTTTATGTGGTGCTGAGGATCAAACCCAGTGCTTCACACGTGTGAGACAAGCACTCTCCCACTGAGCTACAACCCTAGCCCTAGTGATTAGTAGATTTTAATACACTGAACCACTTGCGTTTTCAAACTAATATCAAGGAATTAATTTTGCATATCCTTTCTAACCAGAAGAGGGCAAACTTGAAGAAACTAGTAAGCAATGGAAGTGTCCTCAAAGTAGAACTTTGTGTGATTTGGAGATCCAAAGCCACCAGGTGGCAGTCTGAGTATGCTAGAAATCCAAAGTGAGGCAGCCAAATGGCAGGGATCTCTGAATGCAGGCCAGGGACCTCAAACATACACATTTCCCACTTTAATTTTAATTTTAGTCAACTCATCTACCTACCTACCTTTCTTTCTTTCTCTCTCTTTTTCCTCCTTCCCTCCCTCCCTTCCTTCCTTCCCTTTATTTCTTTTGTACTGGGGATTGAACCCAGGGCCTCACATATGCTAGGAATATGCTCTACCACTGAGTTACACATCCTAGCCCTTTTTATTGTTTTATTTTGAGACAGGATCTTGCTAAGTTGGCCTTGAATTTGTGAGCCGTCTGCATCAGCCGCCCAAATTTCTGGGATTATAGGCTTATGCCATGGTGCTGGGCTCAACTAGTCTTTTATTACAATTTTTCTTCTGCAGATTTATATGTTATACTTTTTTTCTCATATTTGACAATACTAAATTTAAGGTGTTGAAGCAAAATAGATTTTAAAAAAATTATTGAGATAAAACATGTAAAAATCATCATTTAACCATTTTAAGTACAATTCAGTGGGTTTTGGTATATTCTCAGGTTTTGCAACCACCACCACTAATTTCAAAATATTTGCATCATTCTAGAAAGAAACCTTATGACCATTAATTAGTTACTCCCCAGTCTTCCTTGCCCTAATCTCCTGTTAACCACTAATCTACTTTTTGTTTCTGTGGATTTGTCTATTTTGAGGATTTCACAGAAATGGAATTAAACAATATGTTGGCCAGATTTTTTCCCCCAGTGCTAGGGATTGAACCCAATGCCTGGTACATATTAAGCAAATACTCTGCCACTGAATTACATCCCCAGCCCTGTGAGCCAGATTTTAAACAGCAAGATTTAACTAAGAGGTAAACATATGAAGCTATGTTTTTAGGAGTTTCATTTAAAATATTGAAATTATATGCAAGATAGAAAAACACACAGTTTTGGAACAACTAGCAACCCTAATTTGCTTTCATAGTTCATAATAGGTTATTAAAATCAGAGTTTTAATGACAATCTGAATTGAGCTTATCTGCCTTTTTGAGCAGGAACATATTTTGATTCTTTTAATTGTTTTGATATAGAAATTGAAGGATGGAAGTGATAAGACTGATTAATTTCTTAGCAAAAAGTAAAGCAATATCCAGACTTTACCCATCATCTTTCAGGCTTCTGCTAAAGGCAAGATCCTTTCATAGACTTTTTGTTTCTGGGCCTGCAGCTGTCTTCCAGTATTCCTGATGGTTTTGTCCACACTCTACAGATATCTCTGGGGGACTGTGGGGCTATTGTTAAGCAAATATTAGGGGAAGCAAGGAGAGGGGTTTTTCTACCTTTATAACTTTCCAAGCCTAGACATTGTGAGTTCACAGGAACATTTATTCACAACTTTCTTCATCATATTTGGGATACATAGAAAATAGATTTTCTCATATTGCTTATAGATAAGCAAATTTTGTCAGGAACAAAAGCAAAAAGAATTTCTAATGCAAGGAGATGTAAACAAGAGGTTTGAATATTTTAAGTAGAGATCTTTTGTATTTGGAAAGAATTTAAATTACATTTTGGAAAAAGCATGGGTCTTTCTTCAAAACAAATGTCTTTAGTTGTTAATCTCTCTACTACACATGAATCAGGAAATCATAATATAGGCATAAGGATCATCAGGCTTCAAAAATTTTGAGATTCTCCCTCAGCACTGAAGGATGCATGTGCTTTAAGATTGAAATGCATTGAAATAACAAATGGGGAGAAATAATCCTATCTAAAGTTGTAATTTTTATAGCAATAGGAATAGTCAGGTATGTCTTGAAGATTAGAAAAAAATAGATTTTAAAAAAGTTAAAAGAAAAAGGCATAATTCATTGGAATGATTTTTTATTCATTCTTTTATTATCATTCATTAAGTATTTAATAAGTGCCTATTTTTTGCTCTCTACTGTACTAGATGTATCATGGCCAAGGTTACTCAATTGACCTCAAATGCTCAATTATGATCACATAAACTTAAAATGACCTCAGTGAAGAAGAAAAGAAGGTGTCTGAAGATATCATTATAATAAAATGAGTCATTTTCTGATTAGTTCAGATTTTAGTAGATAACAGTCATGATGGAAATAAAAACATGTGACTAAGGATGAATAGAGTGCCATACGCCTGTAAAAATGGCATCAGAAATCCCAAGTGTGTGGAGAATTGCAAAAATGCTAAAAACAAGAGTTTTATATATCATATTTAGAGAAAATACATGAATAAATAAAAAAAATTAGGTCTGATACTTTGGGATGGCTATAATATGGACAAATAACAGTGTAAGCAGAACTCTTTGAATCTTACTTCTGTGACAAAGAAAATGGCCTTTGTACTGAAAATAAAAGATAAATCAACAGTGGGTTAGAAGGCACTGAAGCCTAAGATGAGTGAGACTATCAAAATTGTGCAGAGATCTAAATAATTTTCAATCATGTAGCCTATATGAATTATAACCTAACATTCTTAGCCCGAAATATGTAGCTAACCAGATGTTCCCTTATTTGAAACCAAAAAGAATGAAAGCAAGATTGCATATTGGCAAGTACAGCATCATTTTTCCAAAAGGAGAAGGTGAAACATCTAAAGTATATACTGGTGAAATTGATTTTGATCCTAGGCTAGATTCAAGAAAGGATTATTGAAAGTATCATTAATGTGTTCTTACACAGGAAGCACATTATTAAAAGTGAGATTTTGTGTTGGGCACGATGGTGAACACCTGATATCCAGTGACTTGGGAATCTAAGGCAGGAGGATTGCAAGTTTGAGACCAGCCTGAACAATTTAGGAAGACGCTGTCTCAAAATAAAAAACTTGCGAGGATGTAGCTTGGTGTGGTAAAGCACCCCTGGGTTTAATTGCCAGGGGAGAAAAAAGTGAAAGTTTACTAAGGATATAAAAATATATTTCAGATCAACTTATTTTCTTCCTTTTTTTTTTTTTGTACCAGGGATTAAACTCAGGGATGCTTGACAACTAAGCCACATTCCTCCCCCCATTTTTTAAAAATTTGAGACAGGGTCTTGCTAATTGACTCAGACCTTCTTTCTCTAAGTTGCTGAGGCTGGCTTTGAATTTGCAATCTCCTTCCTCAGCCTCCGGAGCTACTGGGAATACAGGCATGTGCCACAGCACCTAGCTTCTACTTCTTTTCTTTTGTTTTTCAATTTGTTCTTTTTAGATATATATGACAGGAAAGTGTATTTTGTCATATTATACATGTATGGAGCATAACTTTGCATTCTCGTGGTTGTAATCAACTTCTTTTGACAGGATTAATGGATTTGTAAAGAAATATAAATGAGAGCAAGTCTCTCTCTTTTTAAACTTTATTTTATTTATTATGAGGTGCTGAGTTTAGAACCTAGTGCCTCACATGTGCCAGGCAAGCACGCCACCACTGAGCCCCAGCCCCAGCCCAAGAGCAAATCTTGACTTCTCTAAGACTGTAGAATAGGTTTTCAGACTCCAAGGTTTAAGAATAAAGGATTGTGCTACATTTGCCTTTGGGTCCTGCCAATGCCTGAAACACTTTTTAATACTTTGTTGAAGTCTCTGCTCCAAACAAACAAATATATAAGTTGAATGAAGAATGCAGAAATATGACTCAGATGGTAGTATAATTCAGTGGTTATTGATTAGACAACTTTGCCTAAAGGGTCTAGTTAGTGGATGGATATAAAACTAGATAAATGAGATTTAAATTGAAAAACAGTAGGTGTGGACAATGTTGTCTCAACTTTGAAAAATGATATATTTGCATGCAAAATAGGGAAAATCTTTATGTATTACTGGCAGGAGGATCAATTAATTTAGCTGTTCTGGAGAGCAATACTCAGTAAAACTAATAATATGTATACTCTAAAAACCAACAATTTGACTCCTGAGTATATATCCTGGAGAAATTCTTCACAGATCCTCAGGGAGACAGAAATGAGGTTGTTCATTGTGGTTTTGTGGTTTTGCTCAGACATGAGAAAGAAGGGCCTTTGCTCTAGTACTGCACTTTACAAATCTTTCCATATCATAGTGACCCAAAAAGTATATTTCTTAAAGTACACATAGGTGTCTTGGTCACTGACTTGGTACTTAGGACTAGCACCGCTGAATTAAAATGCTATGAAGGTCTTTAGGTTATGCTGCTACTAACCTAGGACATGGATACAATTTGGAGCATAGGGAGCCCTGAGTAGTAAAAATGCTTAGATAAGGGAGAAAACAAATTAATGACTTGTCAAGTTCTTCTTCTCAGATCCTAAAAATGCAATAGATTCTTGCATAGTGGAGTATCATTTTCCAGTAGAGCTGAGCACCCCCCCTTTTTTTTTTTTTTGCTTCTCTTTGTGTTTCAATTCTTGGTACTCATGAATTACCACCACCCTTGCAACAGACAAACCTAGCAGGTGAGGAGCATTTGCAATAATGAGCAATTATATTACCATATGTGTACAGGTGTAGTTTAAATAGAACAGACTTAATATGGAAACTGATTATTTATACTGGCAATTAAATGGACACAGTGCTAGAATTATGAATAGTTTTACTTGAATAAAAAATATATCAAAAGATTTTGCCTAGTTTTCAGAAAAATTTGGCTTTATTTTAAATATTTTTAGTAGATATTCTAATAGTCATTAATTATTGCCTTTTATTGTTGTTGTTCTTTTGTTTTTTGGTACCAGGGATTGAACCCAGGAGCACTTAACCATTGAGCCACCTCTCCAGCCCTTTTTTATTTTTTATTTTGAGACAAGGTCTCACTAAATTGCTCACAGCTTTGCTAAATTGCTGAAGCTAGCTTTGAATTTACAATACTTCTGCCTCAGCCTCCTGAGCTGTTGGGATTATAGGTGCACCACCATGCCCACTTGCCTTTTAATTTAATAAATGATTTTGAATATTTTAGAAGAAAAGACTTTTGAAAAATGTGTATGAAATTTAATTTACTTTTATATTTATTTTATTTCATTTTGGGAGTGGAGTACCAGGGATTGAACTCGGGGCACTCACTCAACCACTGAGCCACGTCCCCAGCCCTGTTTTGTACTTTATTTGGACACAGGGTTTTACTGAGTTGTTTAGTGCCTTGATTTTGCTGAGGCTGGCTTTGAACTCAGGATCCTCCACCTCAGCCTCCCAAGCCGTGGAATTATAGGCATGTGCCACTGCACCCAGCTATTTATTTTATGTTCTAAATGGAAATATATTTAAGTTGTACAAACTCCAAATGTATAACAGGTATTTTTTTTTATTTGAACAAGTAAAAATGAATACAATTCAATGGCAATGAATCACACTCTTCTATTCGAGAGTCCCCCCTGCCGCTTGCCCCCAGCCCCAAGAGTTTGCTATGTTGACTACCTGGCTTGGAACTCCTGGGCACTTGAAGTGATTCTCCTGCCTGGTTTTACATCTGTTGTAAATAATCAGAGGCTTTTGGCTTAACTCAAGAATTGCTGAATTACAGGTGTATGCCTGTAATCCCAGCTACTTGTGAGGCTGAGGCAGGAGAATTTCAAGTTTGAGGCCATCCTGGGCACCAAAGAAGACCCTGTCTTAAATAAAAACTAAAAAGGGAAGGGAATGTAGCCCAGTGATGGAAAGTAGCCCTGGGTCCAATCTCCAGTATCATTAAAAAAAAAAAGAACCAAAAAACGTTTTTTTTTTTTTTTTTTTCAATTTTAAGCATTGTTCAAAAGATTAAAAATCTGCTAAGAAATAAATCTGGATGGGTAGGGGGTCCCATTTCTTTCCCTCCTTTGGTAGCTTAGCAGGAAGCTGGCTCATCAGGATACAACCTGTCTGTGGAGAGGTAGAAATTGGCTGCTGGCTGATGCCAGTGTTTTGGGAGGTAGGGATTAATTCTTCTAGTCTGTTCCCAAAGCCCTTGGAATAAGATATCAGCCCTAGGAGTACTCTTAAAAAAAATATATATATATATATATGTTGTAGTTGTACACAATACCTTTATTTATACATGATAAATAAAGGATCGAACCCAAGGCCTCACACATGCTAGGCGAGTGCTCTACCACTGAGCCATAACTCCAGTCCCCCTAGGAGTACTCTTTAGTGTTCTTCCTGCACCTGAGATCACTGGATATATTTCTTGTTCTTTGGAGAAAGTAGGTCTTTCCTACTTCCTCTTAGTTCAACTGGTAAATATATACCATATTGAGGGGTTGAGTCCATTCTCCTCAAAGACTATTTACATCATATCTAGTCCTTTGCCTTAGGTTGGTCTTAGGACTTTTAGTCACGGTGCATTTAGAACATTTATATCAAGGCTATGGGGCAGGGGATGAAGCTGAGTGGCAGAGTGCTTTCCTAGCATATGCAGGGTTGTGGGTTCAACCTTTAGTTCCCCTGCCACAATGAAATACATTGTATTTCATCTATGTTATGGAAAATGAGAGTTCAAGGCATTGTTTATGCTCTACCCTGTAAATCCAAAGTTTGATGTACAGTGTGGCAATAGTGGTTTTGTCTGTAACTTTGTGATTGCACTATGTAACATAGTAAAGTCTGTGATAAAAGATTGCTAAAATACAATAATGTACATGCCATAATTTTAGCTAAAAATCCAGAAACATTTTTGAAACCATTTATATCACTTTGAAACTATTGATCTCAATCATGTCAATAGTAATTATCAGAGCAAATCAAAGGTTATATATAATTTGGATCTGCCTAAATTTTGAACATCTTGATGAAGCATGACCAAAATCACTTTTTTTTTTTTTAAAATAATGGTGCGAAGGATCAAACCCAGGGCCTCAGTGCATGGTAGGCAATCATTCTACTACTGAGCTACATCTAGAATCCACCCCACTTACTTTGAGGTGAAGTCTTTCTATGTTGCCCAGGCTGGTCTCAAATTTATGGGTTCAAGTAATCTTCCTAATTCAGCCTTCTGAGTTGGGACTTCAGGCATGTACTTGGCTAACAAAATCATACTTGAACACATGAGGAAAATACTTTTTAGGTTTTTTCAAAGTAATTTAATTTTAATAAGATAATAAAGCATTAGAAAATTTTAAACAATGGAAGATCTTCAAGTAAAGAGCAATTTGCAGCCTTCCTGGGAAAATGAAATTTAAAGTTGCACTATCCACATTTATTTGGTATAAACTCTACATTGCTATTAATAATGTTAGCAAGAACTTTTCTGAAAAAAAAAACTTACATGTCTGTTATGATTTATATGTAGTCTGAGTGTCCCACAGGGTCCATTGTATTTAAAGGGTTAGTACTTAGGGTGTTGGTGTTGGTAAGTGGTGGAACCTTTTGGAGATGAAGCCTGAGAGAATTCCTTTGGTCTTTGGGACATGCTTTTAAATGGTAGTTCTCATGGGACTCCTTGGTAGTTCTCACCTTAAGATTGTCATAAGCCTGTGTTTGGTCTCACCCAACTCTCTCTGCTCCTGATTCAAGATGTAATTGCATGCTGTGCATGGGCTCTCACCATTTTGTATATTTGTTAAATAAATGGAGGAAAGTACATTGTAAGAATCTCTGATTAAGTACACTGGAGTGGGTTATTGTCAGGGGAAAGGAATAGGATTGGGGATAAAGTAATAAATAATACAAACAACACAATGAAAAGCAGAGCCTTACACTAACCAATTATAGTAGGAAGACATTTCCCCAAGTGTCTTTTTTTTAATACTATCTTTATTTCATTTTTATGTGGTGCTGAGGTTTGAACCCAGTGCCTCTTGTGTGCTAGGTGAGTGCTCTACCACTGAGCCACCCCAAGTGACTTTTCTGAAACTTATACTGCTAAAAGCAGTTCTGGAGAATTGGAATTATGGGTTATTTTCAGTTTCTATGCTCGAAAGAAAGGTTTCTGCAATCCATGGTGCTCACACCTGTAATCCTGGCTACTTGGGAGGCTGAGGCAGGAGAGTCATAAATTTGAGTCCAACCTCAGCAATTTAGTGAGAATCTGTCCCAAAATTTTAAAAAACTTAAAAAGTGCTGGGGCTATAGCTCCATGATAGAGTGCTTGCCTATCATATGCAAGAACCTGGATTAATTTCCCAGTACCATTAAAGGAAAAAGTGAATAAATAAAAAGAAAAGAAGAAAAAAGAACAGAACAGAAAAGAAATGCTTCTAGCAGGGTATGGCTGTGCATGCCTGAAATTCCCAGAGGCGCAGGAGGAGGCTAAGGCAGGAGAACACAAGTTTGAGGTCAGTCTCAACAACTTAGTAAGAACCTAAACAACTTAGCAAGACCCTGTCTGAAAATAAAAAATAAAAAGAGCTGGGGATGTGGCTCAGTGTTACAGAAATGCTTCCACTCTAAATCTGCTAGGTTCTGTCCCTGGTGCTGCCTAACATTTTTGTTAGTTACTTGGTCTGTGAAATTTAGGTCTAGTCCATTGGGATGCAATACAGATTTTAGAAGTCTAGGGAAGGCACAGGAATATTTATACTATTTTATGATGAATATGTTTAAATTCTTCTTTCACCACCTTTCAAGTAAAAATTAAGAGCACAGACCCTGGAAACAGATGATCAGGGTTCAAATCCTGTCATCTATCAACTAATTTGGACCTGTGTTTAAGTTTTCTCTGTGTTTAAGTTTTCTCCTGTGTAATATGGGAAGAATAATATAGTTTTGTATTTTAGGGTTACTGTGAAGATTTGTTTAGTTATCACATATAAAATGCTTAGGATGGTACTTGGTACACAATAATTGGTCACTTGTTCCTTGCTTAATGATGCAGAAATCTAGAACTTTGAGCCAATCCTTTGGGGCAAATTGAAAGCTATTTTTTTGACCCCTCATTTGGAGTGAAATACAAGTCAGCATACTTAATTTATATGTTGGAATGTAAATCTTGCTCCCTATATACTAGTGTGTGAAACCCTTGAATGTTCTTTCAGTCTCACTGTGAGCATCTGCTTCTGGATTTTCACTCAGGTGCTACACCTTGTTAAGATGATGACAACAAGAACAACAACAGTGGCCTTTATCATTACACACGTAAAATACCTATGATGTGAAACTTTGGGAAATATAGGTAAGCAGAAAGAAAATAAAATTTGTCCATAGAGGAAAGAGTACCTACCTAGAATGTGTGAGGTCCTAAGTTTGATCCACTACAAAATAAATAAATAAATAAATAAACCAACCAACAAATAAATAAAAAACCTTAGCAACCAGTTACAACAATATTATTATTTTTGTTTGTATTCTCAGTCTTTATACATACATATGGATTATTTCCCAAAATATATAATTTTTTTATATACAAATATAATTATAAATACTGTTTTGCACTCAAGTCTTTTAAATTAATAGTATATTGAGTGTGTTTGTGTGTGTGATAAAATGTTCTTCCATTGTATTTTAACAGCTGCAGAATATTCTATGGATGCAAAATACCACAATGCATTTAGGTATTTTATGTAGTACCTTGTATTTATGCTTACTTTCTCTCTCTCTTTCTCTCCACCCCACCCCCCACTCTGTCTCTGTCTCTCTCTTTTTCTTGTTTTGCTATTACAATTGAGAGAAGTACAACAAGGTCTGTTTTGAACCCAAAGTACTTTGCATTCATCCAATGTGGCCTCACCAGACTACACAGGCATAGACTCCTGCTTACCAACCCATTGTCACCTATTGGTCCCTACTCATCAAGTGATCCTGAGTCTAGTGTCAGGAGTCATTTGTGAAATGTGCATGGAACAGATCTGCATGGAAGCCAGTGAATGGAAAAGTCTGGTATTTGGAAACTCACAGCAGCACTCCTATTGTTGAGATGGCCCAAATACAAGTGAACTCCCACTCAGCTCTGCCAAAGTTCTCACCCAGCTCTGCCAAAGGTCCCACACAATGCCAGAGATGGGGTGACCTTCTACAGCCACATAGATACACAGCCTCTCAGAGATGGGTGGCTTGGCAAGATGCCAATCAACCTGTTGACTGCAAGACACCATAAAGTGAGACTCCACCTGCTGAAACCTTATCCCTGCCTTTGAAGTACTCCCTTAAAGAACTGGAGCCATTTTTTAGCTGTTCTGTTTCAGCTCCTATGTAAACTGGAAGAAACTTTCAGGTGCTCCATTTTTCCCTTAAAAACAAATTTTCTGACTCTGAACCCAGCCTAATTCCAGCTTAAGATTGGGAGTCATCTTGTCACAAAGTCATGAAAAGTTAATTTCTGTTTTACTATAAATTACTATGATTTCTAAACTTGTTTGGAATTCCTGCCCATGCCTTGAACTCACCCATGCCTGGCTTTCCCTGACCAGATAACAACGCTCTCTAAAATCTTAGCGGTGCCTCATAAATCCTGGCTCCCCCTGACCAGATAATAACCCTCTCTAAAACCTCAGTGGTGCCTCATAAGTTCTGATGTTGGGATCTGAATTTACTCCCTACCTTGAAATATCATGTCATGCAGATCATTAACCTACTATCTGCCTTTGTATTATGCTTGTCAAGTTCCTGTTAGCTGTAAGTTCTCAAGACACCCCCCTTTGCAACTTTTTGTGCTATAAAACTTTGTTCCTGGAAAGCTGGGGTGCTAATCTCTACCCTGCATTAGGAGAGACAGCTGCTACTCAGCTCTCTTTGTGTACTCAAATACAAGCTTGTTTTAATTTGATCTTAAAAAAAAAAAATTGAGAGAAGTAACCCTGACATCAGGAAGCTGGATTGATACTGATCCTTGCAGCATTGATCTTACTATGTGTTGGCCTGGAACTCACAATTAGGCCTTGGTGATCTCCTGCTGAACAAAAGTAATTTCGTGGAATGCCAACATTAGATAAGCCACTCTGTTATTGTGATGGATTAAGACAAAACATTACCACTCCTTTATCATAACTGAACACTGAGAATACATGTACATATTCTGAAGCCACAAAAATAACCAAATATCTCCCTCTCATGGAACATAGGAGTGATTACTGCATCTTTACTAATTATACCTTTTTAGTCTTTTTTTTAATATTTATTTTTTAGATGACACAACACATTTATTTCACTTGTTTATTTTTGTATGTGGTGCTGAGGATTGAACCCAGGGTCTCGCATGTGCGAGGCGAGCGCTGTACCGCTGAGCCACAACCCCAGCCCCCTCTAGTCTTACTCTAGTCATTTCTACATCTATACAAGGTTTATTTATTTATTTTTAAAATATTTATTTAGTTGTAGATGAACACATAGTATCTTCTTTGATATAAGGAGAACAATTAAGAACAGAGCAGGGAGGAAGATCATGAGAAGAAGATTAACATTAAACAGGGACGAGAGGTGGGAGGGAAAGGGAGAGAGAAGGGAAATTGCATGGAATGGAAGGAGACCCTCATTGTTATACAAAATTACATATAAGAGGAAGTGAGGGGAAAGGGAAAAAAAAACAAGGGGGAGAAATGAATTACAGTAGATGGGGTAGAGAGAGAAGATGGGAGGGGAGGGAGGATAGTAGACGATAGGAAAGGCAGCAGAATACAACAGACACTAGTATGGCAATACGTAAAACAGTGGATGTGTAACCAATGTGATTCTGCAATCTGTATACGGGGTAAGAATGGGAGTTCATAACCCACTTGAATCAAATGTATGAAATATGATATGTCAAGAACTATGTAATGTTTTGAACAACCAATTATAAAAATTAAAAAAAAAATTTATGTAGTACTGAGGATTGAACCCAGTACCTCACACATTTGAGGCAAGCACTTTGCCCCTGAGCTACAGCCTCAGCCCCTATATAAGGTTTATTAATATACAAAATTACATAATTAGCTTTGCTTCCTTCCATCATCTAATACTTGTTCAAAATACATTATGTTTCTAATGATTTTTGTCTTGGAGGCATTGGTATGGTCATCTTAGTTCTTCAATCACTAGCTATATTTCACCTCAAAAAAAGTTCCCTGTTGAGACAATAATTTTTAAGTGAGAAAAATGTTAACCACTCATTTCTTTAAGTTTCCTAAGTTTTATTTTGATATCATTTCAAATTATCATAAAGCAGCATGTTTGAAATGCATTACCTCGAGTTTTTTGAGAAATGCCTTTCTCTTACATTATATTGTTACTTTCTTAAGAGTCAACATAGAAAGTTCTGGTATACCTTTATATTTTCTATAAAGTATCTTTATAAATACATATAAATATTTCATATTAAAGTGCTAGGAAAAAATTTTCTCCTTTGTGATAGCTTTTCTCCAAAGATAGCCTCCAATGAAATATGCCTCCCACTATCATTCCCTGCTGTAGTCCCTCTCACATGAATCCAGTTGGCTGTAACTTGTGTTAACAAAGAGAATGTGGCAAAAGTGACACTGTGCGAATTCCAAGCCAACCCTTTAAGAAAACTGGCATCTTCTACTTCTACTTTCTTAGAATGCTCACTTTGTAGGAGAGCACTGAGCCTCCACACCAGCAGTCCAGTTATCTTCTCTTTGTTAAGTTTTTGTTTGTTTTACTTTGGAATAATCCTCTCCTTAACCTTTTACATCTCAAATGTTCTCTGCCCTTCCTCCTGGGATGAATGCTTCACCCCACTGTATATTGTGGCTGATATAGGTCCAGGCATTTCATTAAAAATTGTTTAAAATCCTTTGGCAAAGAGATAAGAAAGAGATAAGATAAAGCTCTAGATAAACTGGGAGCAGTGGTGTAAGCCTATAATCCCAGCAGTTTGGGAGGCTGAGGCTGGAGGATGGTAAGTTCAAAGCCTGCCTCAGCAACAGCAAGATGCTAAGTAACTCAGTGAGACCCTGTCTTCAAATAAATATAAAATAGGGCTGGGGATGTGGCTCAGTGGTCAAGTTTGAGTGCCCCTGAGTTCAATCCCTGGTAACCACTTCTCCCAAAAAAGCTGGAGATAAATTTGCACAGTTAATATGGGAAAGTGAGTAGCACTGTGAAAATGAGCATGAGTTCGAAGGTAAGAGATGTGGTTGTGAACCTGGCTTTATCCTTTCCAGCGTGAGCTCTTGGGGATGTCACTTAACTTCTTTGAAACTCAATTTTCTCATTTGTTAATTGTGAATAATAGCTATGTGATACAGCTATAAAAGTTAAGTAAGTCAATGTATGTAAAGCTCTTATCATAGTAAGTGATTTTTAAATAAATAAGAGAAAGAATGAATTACTCAAATGACCTAATCAGGCTCTAAAGAGATACAACTACCCAGAACAGTAGATTAATTCTACCAGCATAAATGTAAAAAAATGATTTTTTACCCAACTCTCCTGTTCATTGTCTGTGACCTAGCAGAACTTATTTAAACTTTTAAAGCCTTAATATCCTCATGTAATGAAATGTTAAAATAGAACTGTCTTGTTCCCACTTTGAGTGAGCACCCTAAAAATGATTACCAAGCATTTCCAAATCCCAGTGATAAGTAAGATCACTAAATCTGGAGTTGAAGAGGAAGTAGCTGAGAGCTGATTTCCCAGCATTTAGCTGACCACACCCCTCTTGCCGGAGGAGAAAAAAGAATAGATTGTTTGGGACACAGCTGTCATTGTTAGTATTCTGTGAGACCCTGATCCCAAAGTGGGGGACCCTCTCATGCATTACAGTCACTTTCATGTGTTTTTATTCTTCTTTAATCTGAAAAGTTCCTCCGTCTTTCTTTATATTTCATAAGCTTGAGTAGAGGTAATTTATTTTGGAGCATCCCTCAATTTGAGTTTATTGATGTTTCCTGGTAACACGATTCAAGTTTTGCATTTTAAGCAGGGATATTTCATAACTGACACTATGTTTCTTTAATGCATCACATTAGGAAATGCCTGGTGTTAGTTTGTGCCATAATTGCTCATTTTAACTGATCCTTTGGATAAAGTGGTGTTTGTTAGGTTTCTCTACCATGAAGTTACAATTTTATCATTCATTATTTAATAAGTATCTTGGAGGGAGATACTTTGAAACAATTTAAATTTCCTGCTGCACATCAAACTTTCACCAACTAATTTTAACATACACTGATGCTTCTTGCCTGAATCAATCAGTATTGTGATAATTGTAAAGTGAGAAGTTGGCTTTTGACTTATTGTTAATTTTGCAGTGTTGGGAATGAAACCCAGAGCCCGTGCATCTCGGCAGGCAATATACCACTGAGCTACATCTGTAGCCATGCAAAAATGAGAATTTGGAAGTATATTATTACATTATTACATGGGAATGGACATGTTTAAGTTCTGAATTGAGACTATTTCAGAAACTTAAAAATCAGACTTTAATTATCTACAAGTGAGCAGGTAGGTTATAGGATTTGCTTTAGATTTTATGCCTAAGAACAGGATTGATTGGAGAAAAGACAGTTGTTTTTCCAATGATAACTTATGAGTTCTAACTATTCAGTAGTCTATAGCTAATATGATATAATAATAGCACCTACCCAGAGGTTGAGGAGGAAAGTGAGGTAATTCTAGTAAAATGCTAAACATACATTAACTAATTCTCAGTGATATAGCTAACTACTACTGCTACTATAACAGAGTCAAAAAAATTATCAGCATGAATAAAAGTAAGGGGAGGGGCCTGAGGTTGTAGTTTAGTGGTAGAGCGCTTGCCTAGCATGTGTTAGGCACTGGGTTCAATCCTCAGCACCATATAAATAAATAAGTTATAAAAAATTTTTAAAAAGGGGCTGGGGTTGTAGCTCAGTGATGGAATGCTGCCTAGCATGCATGAGGCACTGGGTTCGATCCTCAGCACCACATAAAAATAAATGAATAAAATAAAGATATTGTGTTTATATACAACTAAAAATATTTTTTTAAAAAAAAATTTAAAAAGTAAGGGGAGGTATCCCTTAGCTATAATAGTATATATGTTTAAAAGTAATTAGAGATATTAGTGAACTCTAACTTTAACAAAACCTATAATATGAATGGTTCTGAAAAGAGAAATGATACTTAGATATCTTGCTTTCAAATCTGGTTGCCTTTTACTTTTAGTAGGAATAAAGACAACTGGAGTATGTTGAAAAGGCAGTGGTCAATTGGGGAGTAGACCAAAAAAATACCCTGCAAAGGGAAAATTAGGATTATTTCTTTGTGTGTTAATTACAAAAAATAGCTGCAAAATTTTTTTTCCCTACTGGTGGTTGAATCTAGGACCTCACAGGTGCTAGACAAGCTCTATACCACTAATTTATATCCCCAGTTCCTAGCCACAGTCTTTTTTTTCTATCTCAGAATGCCTTGCTCTTTGCCTTGTGACTCTGCTGCTCCTTCCAAGAGTTAGAGTCTATTTTTCTGCCCTCTTTAATCCGTTCAGGTCTGTTTGTGGTTTTGACTAATAGACTGTGGCAGTGCTGTCACTGTGGGAGTTATTATTCTGGGTCTTAGAAATCATTGTATCATCTTCTCTTTCCTTCTATCCTGACACTATTGGTAAGAAAGTCCAACTCCTTGGGGATGAGAAACCATAAAAGGATATCAAAATGACAACCAATATCCACCAGACATGTGAGTGAGGCCATCTTAGACAACTCAGACCCCTTCCATCCCAGTTCAGGGGCCAGATGATTGCAGCTGCAGAGAAGATTCCAAGGGAGAGCAGCAGAAAAACCATATAGCTGAGCCTAACCCGAAGTGTACCAAACTCAAACCTTGGAACTGATAGACCTTGGAAAAAGTCAGACACAGAAGGATTATGAAGAGTGATTGTACCTGAGGGTACAGCCTAAAAGATGGGATTCAGGGCTAAGAGGTGGATGGAATAGGATGTAAGATTTCTTTTCAGTATGTGAAATAGCTTTAAATGGATTTTTCTAAAGATGAAATAAACTTCATTTGAAAGTAGTGAGCTTATAATTTACTGCAGGAGTTCTCCCAGACTTTGTTTGTTTGTTGTAATAGACTGAATAACCTTTACATATTAGGGATGATGTAGAATGTCTGGATTAAAGTCTTGGACAGGTTCCTCCACATTTACAATTTTGGGATCCTGAGAGAACTTTTCTGTATATATTTGTTCTGGAAGTACTGAAAATGTTTTCCTTTTCTTTTCACTAGAGTAACAATTTTAACAGTTTTCTCCAAAGTTTACAACAACAAAGATGATTCATTGCGAACATCTGTGTAAGCTATTGCCTCTTGCCTTTTGTCCTTTTAGTTAATAAAATTGCAGAGTTTGAGGTCTTAAACAACTTCCTCCTCTCCTTCTCCTTCTTCTCTTCTTTTTGGTGCTACTGGGGATTTAACCTGGTGACACTTTACCAATGAGCTACATTCCCAGGTACCCTCTCCCCCACAAAAAGGATCTTATTTTGGTTTTCGCCTCACATTTGGATATTTAAGCTATTTAACACCTGGCATTGTGCCTCATTGGTGCACTAGAAATGTCATGAGGTAGAACAGAATCTTACAGTCTGTGTTCAGATTTGGCCTTAGGCTATAGCCCTTCTCTGGAAGCTATGTCAGGGTTCATTTAGTTGCAAGAAATCAAAGCTATCATATTTGTTCCTCTTTTGGTAGTCCATAGTCAAGCCCTTCCTTCCTGGGGAATCCTTCGTTAGATGGCAGCTTTGGGGGAAGACTGTCCAGGGTATCCCCTTCCCAGAAGGGAATTCCTTCCTGCCTGCCATTTGCAGTCAGGGTACTAGCAGGTGATTGAGACTTGACCCTTTAGCTTCTTCTACCTGGAGTGTTAAGTGTAGAGCAAATGAGGAGCTAGTTAAGATTCATAAATACTTCTGTTGAGGTTAGTGGTGATCCATAGCAGTGGTGGAGGTATCCTGGCCAAATTATCCTTGTTAAAAGATATTTGGGGGCTAGGGGGTATAGTTCAGGGGTAAAGTGGTTACTTACTATGCGGGAAGCCCTGGTTTGATCCCCAGCATCACAAAAAAATCACAATAAAAAAGACAGTTAGACCAGTGGATTTTCCAGAGATGCCTCAATTCCAATTTATCTTTAGCTTTTTAGCCATTCATAGAAACCCCTGATGTTCTCCTTCTCCCTCCCTCCCTCCCTCTATCCATTCCCTTCCTTCCTTTCCTTTCTTTCTCCCTCCCTTCCTCCCTTCCTTCCTTCCTTCCTTCCTTCTTCCTTCCTTTCTTTTCTTAAGATAATTAGAGTCAGTTTCTGTTGGTTGCAATTAAGGACTCCTACTGATTCCTTCAATCAAGGTGGCTTCAGGCAATACAAATTGATTGTGGGGATGCAGAGCTCTCTCAGGAAGTAGATCTTCCCTGACCACCAGGTCACCAGGTATAACACCCCCCACCCCTGCTTTGCCAGTCTTTGTCCTCTTACCTTACTGTTTTTTTTTTTTCTCAAAAGATTTATCATGTTTTGACATAGCATCCATTTGTTAGTTTATAGCCTATCTCCCTTTAATGGACCATCAACTCCATGAGAGCAGGAACTTTTGATGGCTTATTGCTTTTTTTTTTTTTTTCAGCACCAGCCTTGTTGAATGAAGAAATGAATCCAAAGGAAGAAACAAAACAAAAGCTCACGAAGGACTGGAAAGCCATCAGGACGTGGGGTAAACTTCTCTCCCAAGGCCCTCTTTTTAGGGCTACATGTTTGTTCATCTCTTCTTTTCTCATCTGCTTTTTTACTCCTATTTACAGACTAGGATGGAGAGGGAGAAATAGAAAGAAATAAATACTTTAAACCAGAGGCTTCCTAACATGGTAACTCCTTAGAATCATAGCAGGATCAGTTTTCAAGCTTTGATAACTGGACCTTGCTCAAGACTTCCTGAATCAAAATTACCATGAATAAGACTCTGGAATTTCTAGTCTTGAAATCCATATTTAGCTAGCTAGGCACTGAATTGTATATGTTTCTAAGAACTTCTGCTTTAAGCAAATTAAACTTTTCCCAAAATATTGCATGGGGTTGACTTTGTCAACAGATGTTCTTTGAGACCATGGGCATGTGAGCCAGCTCTGGTGTAGGGAGACTGTAGGGAGGAAAAATGAAGTCCTGGATTTTGTGTAGCTAATATCCTGTGATTGATCTCATACACAGGAAAAGGGAGAGAAATGCCCTGTTTTTATCAATGTGATTTCACAAATGTCTAGAAAACATATTGTAGTATTATTGAAAGAGAAGAATACTAGACGAGATGTCAAAATGTCTAGTTTCTACTCTTGCTACCTGCATGCTATCTTTTTGGCAGGTCATCTTGCCTGTCCAAGGAAGGGACATGACCTTTGTCCTTGGAAAGACCCATAGAGCACCCCTAGGCACATTCCCACCCTGCTAAGTGGTTTATCTACAAATAACAGGAGAGATCTGCTGTGCCAGGTGTCCCTGATTCAATCAGGCTGGGTGGAGACCCATAGTAACCCCCTAGCAGCCACCAATCAGCATGAGACAGGGAAATACCTAGGATGCCAGATGACCCTCCCAGTAATTTATGGTGGTTGATAACGTGTTGGGAAACCATGTAGTTCAGCACGAACACCCCTCTTGGCTTAAACCAATCAGTTCAAATGAATCCCTCTCTTGTACTGACCAATCACCCTTATCCAACTTGTTCCCGCCAGTGAATGTGCTAATAATGTTTTAGAGTTGTTATTTGATTTTCCCACGGCGTGTGATGATTTGCTAAGAGATGCTATGATGTACGTGGGGGTCCCTGCCTTCTCCAAAGAATGTATAAAACTGCTGCAAACCCTGGGTGCGGGGCCTCTCAGCGTCACCAGTTGCTGTGTGCGAGCGGAGGACCAAGCTAGCTCGCAATAAACACCTCTTTGCTGCTTACAGCGATCATGGGTCTCTGGTGATCTTTTGGGGGTCCCGAATTCGAGCATAACAATCTGACTATTCTGAGCCTTAGTTTCCTTGACAAAAGCCATGATAATAGATTTTTTTCCTGTTTATTTCCCAGGGTATTTTAACAATTAGATGAGAAATACAAAAATGTTTTGAAAATTTTACAAATGTCAGCCACAATGTTGTTTCTATAGATCCTATAGTTTCTATAAGTTGTATAGATTTTTTTTTTCTTTTTGGGTACTGGGGATTGAACTCAGGGACACTCAACCACTGAGCCACAATCCCAGCCCCGTTTGTATTTTATTTAGAGATAGGGTCTCACTGAATTGCTTAACACCTCACCATTGCTGAGGCTGGCTTTGAACTCATGATCCTCCTGTATCAGCCTCCTAAACTGCCGGGATTACAGGCGTGATTATGAGTTCTCAGTAATCATATTAACAGAAGATTGGTTTCCAAATTTAACAATGTCCTTTTATGATTAAATATCATCTAGCTGCCACCTGGTCTTACATTACAAACATTATATAACCTTGAATTTCTATAATACTTATCACTACCATATCATTGAGTAACATTTTATATTGCTCTTTCATTGATTTCTTTGTTGGGCTTGTTTTCTTAACCTTCTTGTAAAACCACCAAGTGTGGGTCTGTTGTTCTTGCCATGTGTTCTCCAAGGCACCAGGCATAAACCTGAGCAGTTGGTGTTCTAGAAATATTTGATGAACTGACTCAATAGAGAAAATTATTTGTATGATAACTGAGAATGTGTGTCCTATTTGTTATCATCAGCCAAATGAGGAAACAGTGTAGTTAACTGCCTGCTGTTTTTTTTTTTTTAAACTTCTTTTCCTCCCTCTCTCTTTTTTTTTTTTTAATTTTGTGGAATCTGAGAGAGATGGCTGACAGGATGTGGGTGGGAATAGATGAATCTGACAAGGACTAGAGTTTTAATGTTGCATCTATCTGTTCTGCTAAAGGACTATCTATTCTGCTAAAGGATTGATCTGAGTTGTGTGTAATGAGGAATGTATTAGGATGCGTGAATTTTGTAGAACACATTTAAGTGGAACAGATGACAGACAAAACTCTTGGGATTATAAGAATTAAATGTAATAAAGTTATAATGCTTAGATGAAAATATTAATACGATTCAACACCACATTACATTTCTTTCTGTAAATTCTCAGTGTCATCTATCTTGATTGATTAGATCTCATAATCTATTTGAGAAAGTCTAAGAAGAGAGAAACTTATTTTAGTCAGCTGCTTTGTGTTGCTGTGACCAAAATACTTGATAAAAACAAGTTAAAGGAGTTTAACAAGTTTATATGGGGCTCATGGTTTCAGAGGTCTTAGTCCATGATTTGTTGACTCCATTGTTCTGGGTGAGAGGTGAGGGAGAATATAATGGTAGAAGGGCATGGTGGAGGAAAGGTGCTCAGCTCAAGGCAGCCAGGAAGCAAAGAAAAGAAAGGGAAAGGGGTTGGAGACAAGATAAACCCTTCAGGACATGTTCCTAGTGACTTACTTCCTCCAACTAGTTTCCATCTCCAAGTTATAGTTCATTCAGCTATCATGTATTAATCCTTCAAATGAATTAATCCACTGATGATTTGCTGGGATTTGTTCACTCAGGGGTCACTCCAGGGGAACTGGGCTAACTGGGCTAACTGGGCTGTGTGAAATAACCACATAAGAGACAGAAATACCTTTTTCTTTGGGGTTGCTATGACGGCTCCTCTGACCTTAAAGGTCTTCAGGAAGAGAGAGAGAGAGAGAGAGAGAGAGAGAGAGAGAGAGAGAGAGAGAGATAGTTCTACCAGCTTCCAAANAGAGAGAGAGAGAGAGAGAGAGAGAGAGAGAGAGAGAGAGAGGCTGCCTGTGCTGACCCCTTTTATTGAGGAGAAGCTATTCAAATGAGGCAAGGGGTCAGGTTTCAGGGGGCTGAGTCTAGCTTCAGGATGTCTGCTGTCAGCAGGTTGACTGACATATAGGTAGGCCACACTCAAGGGCACAGTAAGATAAGGGGACACACAAAAGGCATTTCCATGGAACATTCTAACCCAAACAGGGCAAGGGGTAATATTACAAAGAAACAGGTGAGCATAGTTCCATCCATGGGGCTGTAGGAAGACACGCCCATGCACGAAGATATGGTCCCTCAACCCAAGAAGGGTGGGGCAGTCTGCCAAGCTCTCAATCACTTAGCTTGCACTCAGTCACCTGCAAGGTTGGTCTCCCACAATGAGGTCCAAACCCTCATGATCCAATCATTGCCTAAGAGCCCCACCTCTGAACCTTGCTGCATTGGGGATTAAGGTTTCATCACATGAGCTTTTGGGGGACATTCCAGATCCAAACTATAACAGTACCTATAATTTTATAATAAATAAACTAAAACATAACCAGGTAAAATGACTTAATCACTGGGATTTATTAAATAAAATTATTAAAAATTGAATCCATTTTAGAAATTTTCATTATGGTTAGCAGGTTACTTTCACATTCCAAGGTCCCAAAGAAGAGGGAAAAGGCAAGTCCTGTCCTTACCTAGCCTGTTGGACTCCTCCAGATCAAACATTTGGGACTATCATACTGAAAAATAGAGGTGTCCATGGAGGTCAGGCACCCCTACAGCCGAATGGAAGTTGCTTCCTGGTTTAGGCCTTACCAACAATGGCCTCCACCAGGGAGGCTTACTTCACTTCTGACTTGGCTCTCTCTCCTACCATTTTACTCCCTATAAGCGCATGGCGACCAAATGATGGAGACAGGAAAGGGGAAGCAAACTTTGGATCAGTAAGCTTTCTTTTATTCTTCAGCGAAGTCAATCAATCAGGCACAGGAGGGCTCATTTTCTGGGTACAGGAAATAGGCTCCCGGGTTTACAGAAGGAATTTGGGTTAAGTTTACAGTGAGGGTGACTTAATCACTGGGGATGGCGGACATGCAGTTTGGACAGACAGGGACCTAGTTGTGCAGGTTAAAATTTTAACTCAGGAAGGCAGTTGTAAAAAGTTTTAAACTTGTCACTGGGAAAAGCCCACAACTAGGTGTTCACTGCTTATCTCTGGGACCCATTGTTATCTAGAGATTCACTATTTGCTTTTCTCCTTCCAGAACTCATCTGCAATGGGAAAGGGTAAAAGTCCAGGGCCTAGTGTTTCAGTATTTGCCTCCTTCCCTCAGGACCCATTGTGGGTTGGAAGGGGTAAATGTTTGCTTTTGGTGGAGATGCTGGAGATGAACCCTGGGACGGATGAAAGTTTGTTTTTTTCCTCAGGGCCCATTGTTAATGTTTGGCTAATTTCCCTCCCTCCTCCTGAGCCACACTGCCCTCCATTTTTTCTTGGGAAGCTATTTTGTAGGAGCATTATTTTCCATAACCCTTGACTCCCCATTTCAAACTCAGAAAAGAGTCAAATCTGCTCACAGGAAAGAATCACCATTTCCTTATATATTTAGTGCAGGATTCTTTTCATGGTTTTAGGAAATCTGAGATATTTCAGGCCTGAGCATTATGTTCTTCCTCAGAAATAAGAATGGAACTAGAAACTCCAATTCTACTTCCTTATACCTATTCAGGTTAACTCTTTTCCTCAGAGAGTGCACAGTTAAACTTGGGAATGACTATTTCTCTTGTTTGCATATTACTAGTCTTGTCTTTTTAAAGATATCTTTCTTTTTTTTATAAATATTTTTTTAAAGATGGACACAATATCTTTATTCATTTTATTTTTTATGTGGTGCTGAGGATCGAATCCAGTGCCTCACCCATGCTAGGCAAACACTCTACCACTGAGCCACAACCTTAACCCCCAGCCTTATCTTTTAGGAAGAGATTACCTTCTTCTGTATTATGTTGTTTAGGAAGGTGGCAATTTCCTAGCAGGAGTCTGGTCCTAGTTGGCTGTGGGTTTTCTCTTTGTTTCCAGAAAGCAATACTTTCAACTCTTATTAAATTCATTTGAGCAGCTAATTACATTTTTAAAAAATTCTAGGTCTTTCTTTGACAGATGAGTGGGAGGAGTTTGGCAATACATCTCCCTATTAAGAAAATGGTTTCTAAGTTGGAAAGTGCTATAAAAGATAGAGCAATTATTATTATTTTTTAAGTCTCTTGAGACTTCTAAATTAGTTTACTCTTTGTCTACTAAGATGTATGTGACAGGAAGTCTTGAAAGTAGCTTTAACTGAACCCTTAAAATTGAGGGAAACTCTGTCAGAGAGTTAAATAACACTTACTAAATAGATATAGTGACCAGAAATTCGTGTACTGTGGTCCAGAGATAGATTCATTCACTCACCATGTATTTATCAAGTGCTCTTGCCAGTGTCTGGAAACAGTGGATAGCAAGGCGTTTATGATCTAACATAGAAAATTGGTTTAATATACATAAATATGAGGTAATCAAATACAGAACCACCTCCCATCTTAACACTTCATGACTTCTCAAATTAAAGTTCTTTAATTTGTTCTTTAATGTGGCATTTAAGGCCCTCCAAGCTCCTGTTTCTCCTACCTTTTTAGTTTTCTCATATAACTCTATAGCAGCATTGTCCAACAGAAATATAAAACAAGCTGGATATGCTAGCGCAGGCCTGTAATCCTAGGATCTTGGAAGGCTGGGCAGGATGATCACAAGCCTGGGCAATTTAGTGAGCCCCTGTCTCAAAATAAAATAAAAAAGTCTTCGTAATGGAGCATGCCCTGTAATCCCAATGGTTCAGGAGGTTGAGGCAGGAGGATCACGAGTTCAAAGTCAGTTTAGGCAATTTAGCAAGGCACTTAGCAACCCTGTCTCTAAAATACGGGGGGAAAAAGTGAGGGTAGGAGGGTGCGGTGCTGGGGATGTGGCTCAGTGGCTAAACACCCTGGGTTCAATTCCCACTAAAAAAAAAAAAAAAAAAAAAAAAAAAAAAATCTGAGAGTGTACCTTGATGGTAGAGTACTTGCCTACCATGTTCAAGGTTCTGGGTTCAATCCTCATTATCCACCTCCTTTTATATACATATGTATATATATCAATCCACAAATCTGATTTTATTTTCGCTTACAATTATATTTTAAAAAGTAAAAAAATTATGTAAATTAATTTTTAAATTTTTGTACTGGAAATTGAATCCAGGGGAGCTTAACCACTGAGCCTTATATATCCCCAGCCCTTTTTATTTTTTAATTTGAGACAGGGTCTTGCTAAGTTACTTAGGCGCTAAATTGCTGAGGCTGGCCTTGAACTTGGGATCCTCCTGTCTTAGCTTCTTGAGTCACTGGGATTATAGGCCTGTGCCATTGCACCTGGCAGATAAATTACTTTTAACAATGTATTTTATTTAACTAATACAAAAAAAAATGTATCATTTAACATATATATATCCAATATTTTAAAACCCTAAGAAATTTTGCTTTCTTTTTCATACGAAATCTTCAATATTTGGTGTGTATATTATATTTACAGCACAATTCAAGTCACATTAGCTACATTGAAGTTCTCAAGAGTCACATGTGGTTAGTGCTACTGCCCCATTCAGATGCAAGTATTTTTTCTCTACATGTAGCAGATACCACATTCTACTGAGGCTGTTTGTATATTTATTATCTCCATATCCTCTACCATACAGGTTTATCTCATGATTTACCTACTTTAGTGTCTTTAATGTGATAAAATGATAATAATCAACACCTCCTGAGGACTTGTCCAAGCTCTGTGAACCGGTGGTGTTTACTGCTGAACTACATCCCCAAGCCTTTTTTTAAAAATTTTGAGACAGGATCTTGTTAAGTTGCCTCGGCTGTCCTTGAACTTGTGATCCTCCTGCCTTAGCCTCTTTTTCTTCAATATTTATTTTTTAGTTTTAGGTCGACACAATATCTTTATTTTATTTTTCTGTGGTGCTGAGGATCGAACCCAGTGCTTCATGCATGCTAGGCGAACACCCTACCACTGAGCCACAACCCCGGCCCAGCCTTTATTTATTTATTTTTTAAACTGGGTGGAATATGAACCATTTTTAAAAGTATTTATTTATTTTTATATGGTACTATGGGTAGAACCCAGTGTCTTACACATGCTGGGGAAGTACTCTGCCACTGAGTGATAGCTCTAGCTTTGCCTCACCCTCTTGAGTCCCTGGGATTACAGGTGTGTACCACCACACCCAGCTGCTCTTTTATTTTTAAATTGGCAAACATGTGGAAAATGTATAAACAATAAATATACTATAGTCTAACAAATTATACAGTTTACAACTGTGTAACTACCACCTATACCAAGAAATAGAGAGTTGTAGACTATCTGCCGGCCTCTTCCCAATCTCAACTCCCTCCTCTTAGGGCTTCCAGAGGTAGTCATTACTTACCCTTTTATGGTAACCAATTCCTTGCTTTTTTTATATTTTAACACCTAAGTATGCATTCTTTTTTTTTCTTTTTTGAAAATTATAAGATGGAATTACACAGTATATATTATCTTGTATATAATTTTTTTAACATTATGTTTTAAGAATTCATCTATTTGTAGCTTGTTCCTTTTCCTAAATTGCTCTATTAATTTGCTCTTCCTGTAGCAAAGTATGAGAATTCCCAATGTTTTCTGCTCCTGGTCAACATTTGCAATTGTTAGCCATTTTTATTTTGGCCATTCTGGTGGGTGATGTAGCATTCTCTCATTATGGTTTGAATTTTCCTGTTTTTAGATGAAGTTGACTTTGTTTTATGTGTGTTTACTGATTATTTGGATTTATTCCTTAGTGAAGAGTCTGTTGAAATATTTTTCTTATAATTGCATTTCTTTATATATTCTGAATAAAAGTTCTTTCTTGATTATACATATTGTAAACTTATTCAACTCTGAGGCTTGGCTTTTTACTCTTTTAATGGTGTAATTTAATTTGATGAAAACAAGTCTTTTATTTTATTTCATTTTAGTTGTCAATGGACCTTTATTTTATTTATTGATATGTGGTGCTGAGAATCAAACCCCGTGCCTCACACATGCTAGGCAAGTGCTCTGCCACTGAGCCACCACCCCAGCCCTGAAAGCAAGTCTTAGTGTAAGCAAATTTATTCATTTTTTTCTATCACAGTGCTTTTTGAATTAGCTTAAAAAAACTGTCCCCTACTTTTGAAGTCATAGATACATGCTTCCATGTTATCTTTAAAAACAAAACAATTAAAACTTTATTGTTTTTGCCTTCCAAATTTATGTCTATTATCTACCTGGAATTGATTTTTGTGTGTAATGTGGAGTCCAATTTCATTTATTTCCCATGTAGAACTATTTTTCTCAGAACAATTAGTTATTGAAAACTGTCCTTTAGGTATTGCTCTCCATTGCCACCATGACAACATAAATCAATTCCTATTTATGGGTGAGACTTTCATGGCTCTTTATTCTGTCCCATTGGTATGTTCTGTTCCACTGATATATATAACTCAATGTAGTATATCTCAATATATCAAGCCTAAGGAGTTGCTGGGCCCAGACTCTGACAGGAAATTTTAAATTACTTTGTCAAGTTTTTCTGTTTCATACACAGACAAATCTATTGATACAGCCTGGACTAGCCCTGAATATATAGATAAAATTGGAGAGACTTTGACATCTCTAAGTATTGAGTTTTCCAACCTATGAGTATGGTATAGCTCTGATTTATTTAGGTCTTCTTCAGTACCTTTCACTGTTTTCTTCATACAGATTTTGTATCTTATTCAAACGTCCTTGATATTTGTTGGAGTTACTCTAAATCATATTATTTTTTCCCTGGCATACAGAAATAACATTGATTTTATTTATTTTTTAGTTTTCGGCAGACACAACATCTTTGTTGGTATGCGGTGCTGAGGATCGAACCCGGGCCGCACGCATGCCAGGCGAGCGCGCTACCGCTTGAGCCATATCCCCAGCCCATAACATTGATTTTTAAAAGTCTGATTTTGTGTGGTATTCAACTAAGGCCATGTTCTTGCTAGGCTAAAGCTTTACCACTGACCCCAAGACCCCAATTTAAAAAATCTATTAATTTTGTTAAACTCTTATTAATCATAATAAAATTTTGTTTTGGGGGGTTGGGGTGGGTGGAAGAATGCAACCCAGGGTGTTTTTATCACTGAGCTACACCTCCAGTTCTTTTTATTTTTTGAGACAGGGCCTCGCTAAGTTGCTGATTCTGCTCTGGAATTTAACAATCCTCCTGCTTTAGCCTCCTGAGTCGCTGGGATTACAGGTTTGTAATCTGTAATTAATTGTACTAATTTATCTGATATTCTTTTTGGCTTGTCATATACAAAATTCTATCCGTCAAAAGAGTAATTTTGCTTCCTCCTATTTGATCTTTAGTCCTCTTATTTTTCTTGCGAGGCTAAAGACCTTCGGTAGCGATATTGGGCACACTGGCACACTTAAAACACTAGTAAGCCTCGCGAGGGAGGGTTGGTGGGCTAACGGAAGGTCTGGAGACGGCGGCGCCCTCCTTTCTGCGCCTGCAGCGGGTTGGGGCGCCGGTACGCCTCTCGTAGGCTCCTTTTCCAATCCCAAGAAGCCGACCGCCCCTCTCTGGTTGCCGCGCAACCGCGTCACCCTGACCCGGAGCAGCTGCAGGGCTGCTAGGAGCACGTGCCATAGTCCCTAGGGCAGGGACTACGTTCCCCATAATGCCGCGCGTAAGGGGCGGCGGGCCCGGGGAGTCGGGGAAGGGCCGGTCTGGGAGGCGGAGCGGAAGCGGAGTGCGAGGGGCGAGAGGAGTACTATCTGCACACGCCGGGAGCCTACCTCGTCCTGACTCCAAACCCCGGCCTTTCTCCATCCCGACTTGGAGGCTGTTCCTCCACTGCGAGACGCAGCTGACGCCCGCTAATCGGCTTTGGCTGCGTCCCTCCGGCTCCGGAGCCCAGTGGCGGCGGCGACCGTGACGAGAAGCCCACGAGCAAGGTAATGAGGAGGGGCGACACAGAAGCGCGGGGAGGTGGCGGCTCCGCGGACCCGCCCGGGCCGCCCCTCCC
>NW_026000153.1:938214-947711 GCF_001458135.2 Marmota marmota marmota
GGAGGAGCGAGCGTGGCTCTGGCTGCGTGAGCGGAGCGGGGCGGGCTAAGTCCCGAGCTGCAGCGATGGGGAGCCCGGCGGCCGCCGCTCTCACTTCTTGTTCTGTTTTTGACAGCTCAGTTCTGTTCTACTTTGGGAAAGAGAGAGGAAGTCAGATGCCCTTTTTAAACTCGCTCTTCAAAACTCATCTCCTGGGTTACTGGTAAGGATGAACTTAAACGGCTTTGATATTGTGGAGCGTGACGCGAGAGCCTAGACCAGGGTTCGAACCCTGATTGTCTCGCTCTGACTTTGTGATCTTGGTTCATTAGAAGGTTCTAAGCCTGAGTTTTCTCACCTAGCAGTAGGAGATAATATTAGGATAGGGTATGCCTATTGTACCACTAGTTCTTCATTTGATGAAAAGAGCCTTTGAATGCGATACTTGAAATAGCTACGACTGAAGTGGCCTATGGACTTGTGAGTTTTGTGCTTTATTTTGTTTAATCATTAGCATCCTGGATTGTGTTTTTCACTTTATTTTTTGTTCACCTTAAACCTAAGCAAAAAAAAAAAAAAAAAATCCTTGGAAATATGCCGTCTTCTTAATTTCCGTTGTTTTAAAATGGCTGAGAAGGTTCTTAGGAAATTGATGACTCTGCTTTTCTCGGGATCAGCTGTAGAGATTCTGTACAAGGACTTATTCACTTCCCCATCCTCCCCAGCTGCGTCCTGTGGGGATCCTTAGAGGAGGTTAAATGTCTGTTTTGTCAGAGTCAGCATCTAGGTGTTCTGCAAACCTGCGGGGGTGGGGGGTGGCCCATGGGGGACTTTGCCAGTTTTATCCTCTTGTCAACTTTTTTGTACCTTCCTCTACACTTTCTCACTGAGTTCATAATTTTAGCTCCCTTTGGAATTGTGTTTCTAAGGTGTAGTTTTTGTTCTTAAGACACAATGAATGTGATATATTTGATAAGCAATGACTTGGAAAATTTTATGTTAGTCCCACTTCAGTTTTGATTGTTCTTGCACTCTTTTCGCCTTAATTTCTACTGAAATTGGTGGTGAGTTTTTCAAGGAAATACTTGTGGTCCTTAAATTGAATCTTATTTTTCATTTAAATGCCTGCTCTGTATTACTCTGAGTTCAGACACTATTTTGCAATATGTGAAATAACATGTCTTGAGTAAATGCTGTTTTTACATATAGAATTGTAAGGGGTTGGGGAAAGGCAGTAGTCTAGATGAATTAATTGTCTGTAATTCTTTAGTGACAGGTGATTTAAAAAATATTTTTAATTATCAGTGGACCTTTATTTTATTTTTTACGGTGCTGAGAATTGAACCCAGTGCCTCACACATGCTCTACCACTGAGCCACAACACCAGCCCTATGACAGGTTTTTTTTAAAGCAATTTATATGAGGGGAAAGAAATTTAATGAAGATGTTTTATACAAGTAACTAGAGGGTCAGAGTAAATAAGTGGAAAAAGGCATATGGACATAAAGATTTCTGGTTCACTTTAATATGTTTGTCAAAAATACTCATTTTGAGGGAAATGTTTCTGTATTGGCGTTATTTAGTGCAATGTAGGATGGAGAGTACAGACAGAAATAGGAGACCTTGGTTCTTGTCATAGCTCTGTCTCTATCTTTGTAACTGTAGGAAACTGTGTGGTCCTCCATTCTTTATCTCTAATATACTGAATTGATGTGATTTCAAAGACTTATAGCTTAGGTTTTCATTGCTAAGGGTTTTTAAAGGTTCTTTTTAACATGAAAAAATTTGATATAGCTGGCATAGTCTGAAATCTCAGCTGTTTTGGGAGGCTGAGGCGGGAGGATCACAATTCAAGGTCAAGGCCAGCCCCTGAATTTTAGGAAGACCATGTCTCAAAATAAAAAGGGCTGGGGATGGGATGTGGCTCAGTAGCAGAGTGCCCCCAAGGTTAATCTCCAGTTAAAAAAAAAAAAAAAAAAAACTGCCAGAAATCAGAATCTACCAGTCAGCTCATCCCTCTCTCTCATGAGAGCTGCATGTTTTTCTCTGCATCCCCATACCCACCCCCAGTACTGGATACTGAACCTAGAAACACTCTACCACTGAGCTACATCCCAAGCCCTTTTCATTTTTTAATTTTGAGACAGGGTCTCTCTAAATTAACAAGGCTGGCCTCTAATTTGTAGCCTCCTGCCGCAACCTCCCAATAACTGGGATTACAAGTGTGTTGGTCATCATGATGTATTTTAGATGAGACCTTTACCATATTACAGAATTAAGTAGTTTTCCTTTTGCTATAAAATTTTCTATTTCTATTCCTGTATTGCTTTACCCTTTTTCCTCTATTTTTCTAATTTTCAGTACTATTGTCTTCTCCCTTTCCCAAAGATGCCATCTAAAGGTGATCTGATATCTTCATATTTGTATTTCTGTATCTCAGCAGGAATAGTGCAATTTCTCTCAAGGCAGTGCATTTTTTTTTTTGTTTTTTTTTTTGGTAGTTGTGTTTGGAGAGCATTCCTTTATTTTATTTATTTTTATGTGGTGCTAAGGATCGAACCCAGTGCCTCATATGTGCTAGGCAAGCGCTCTGCCACTGAGCTACAGCCCCAGCCCCAAGGCAGTGCATTTTGTTATTTATTTTTACTTCTTATTTCTGGGGATTGAAACAAGTAACTGAACCCCCAGGCCCAAGGCAGTGCATTTTTAAATCTTAGACTTAATTTTGGAGTGCACGGCTGTGTCTGTACATAGGTATTAGCTCCAGGCAATATTTTGTAGAGAAACTATTTCAGGAATGGACTTTTCCCCAGAAATGACATTCTAGGGTCAGGTCTGCTGAGGGATCATTTCTGAGTCTTTTTTGGAAAGAACTATCTGCACCTCTGAGCTCTGTTGAACATACCATGTCTTTTTGTAATAAACATATGCCTCTCTGGCTGTAAATTCTTTTGAAGATTAATAAGCAGTGATTCTCATAGCACCTTTGACTGAGTTGAAAGCTGCTCTGCTCAATGGTTGCTGCTATTGTTGTTAATAGTTACTTTTAGCTATAAGTCATAACACTACAAAAATTAGAGCACTGAATAAGTGCAAAGATGGGATTTGAATGAGAGTTTTTAAGGTAGGATTAACCATCTGTTAATGTTTTTAATGTCATTGCAATGTTTGCATAAAAATGCATGGAAGTACTTCATGACAAGCAGTGTGAAATGAAGTGTTTTGAAAAGCTTTTTAACTGCAATTCACAGCAAGAGATCTTTTTAATTCAATACTTCATAAGTTTATAACTATGCACATGTGTATCTGGGTATGTAAAAATAAATTTTTAGAAAAAATTTACAAAAATTGTAGTAGTGTGTACAGTCTACTCTGGTGGTTTCTATTTTATAACTTTAAAAATTTTTTTAAAAAGTGCTAGTTGCAAATTGTTAAGGTGATTTTTGTTCCCTCCTTTTGAAAAACAATGGAGCAGGCCTGGAGATGTAGCTCAGTGATGTACCAGAGACCCTGGGTTTGATCCCCAGCATCAAAAAAAAAAAAAAAAAAAAGAGGGCTGAGGTTGTGGCTCAGCAGTAGAATGCTCGCTTAGCACGTGCGGGGACCCAGGATTTGATCCTCAGCACCACATAAAAATAAATAAGCAAAAGGTATTGTGTCCAAACACAACTAAAAAATAAAATATTAAAAAAAAAAGAAAGAAACATTGGGGTCCTGAGTTCAGAGTTTGGATGCCTAATCTCTCCTCTTTTTTTTGGCATTGGATACTTATTAATCCTTTTTGTATTTCACTTTCCTTATCTTTTTTTTTTTTTTTTAAAAAACACCCAACAAGAACAACTTGGAAGAGGAAAGGTTTATTTATTTTATTTTATTTTTTTATATTTATTTATTTTATTTTATTTTTTTAGTTTTCAGCGATACAACATCTTTGTTTGTATGTGGTGCTGAGGATCGAACCTGGGCCGCACGCATGCCAGGCGAGCGCGCTACCGCTTGAGCCACATCCCCAGCCCCCCTTATCTTTTTAAAAAATATTTATTTCTTAGTTGTAGTTGGACACAATACCTTTATTTATCTTTTATGTGGTGCTGAGGATCGAATCCAGGGCCTCGCACATGCTAAGTGAGTACTCTACCGCTTAGCCACAACCCTAGCCTACTTTCCTTATCTTTATAAGGAAGGTTTTCTGGTTTAAGTATTTAATGATTCTTTTCTTTACTTTTCTCTAGCAGTGGAGTTGGACTAATGTATTTATCTTTAGGTTTCTGGCTAGACAGAAGCCACTGAAAAATTGCCTAAATGTCTGGTTGTTTACATGGTGTATTATTTGGCAAGTGGCATAATAGAACTTTGAATACTATTTTTCCTCAAAAATCTTGTAAATTGGAGTGGAAACATTGGGGCTTGTAATAAATATGAAAATATAACACTTTTGTGTTAACAAAGAATATTTTAGAGTTTGAGAAACTGTACTTAAAATGCTTAGTATGTTAACATGCCCACAGATTGCTGCTCAGGCTTCGTTCCATGTCTCACCTTGCCACTGCCTCTTTCAATTAATTAAAACACCAAGAAGAATCTGTTTTTCTTTGTCTCTCTCTCTCTCTCTTTTTTAGTTGTAGATAGACCTTTATTTTACTTTATTTATTTATATGTGGTACTGAGAATTGACCCAGTGCCTCACACATGCTAGGCAAGCACTCTGCCACTGAGCCACAATCCCAGCCCAAGAATCTGGTTTTTTGTTTTGTTTTATGTAAAGGCCACCACATCAGATCATTACTGTTCCTTGTATATTACCAGACAATGAAACTGCTAGTCTCATAAGAAAGGGAAACTCAAGGCTTTATTTGCTTGTAGTTTCCTTCTGTTCACTTTGGATGATTTCTCTAGACCAGACTATTCCAGGCTAGGGATTGAGAGTTCTTTGATTCTTATTTGTTTGTACCAAAGATTATAGGAATAAGGAATTTAATGCCTGCTCCCAAGATTCTGGTCAGAAAAGGTTTTAGTTGGAAGGAAATTGGAACCACATTTTGTACTGCCTCAGATCAAATATTATATGCTTAGAAGGCCTTCCTTGACCCCATACCTCATATAGACTTCCCAGACTCATCAGCTAGTTTAAAGTTTCTTCACAACAATTTATTATAAGCTCAAATTAGCTTGTTTCTTTTTACTTATTTGTTGTCCCACTCCTACTAAAGCTTAGTATCTAGGAGAATGGAATTCTATCTTATTTCACCTTTTCACTTCTCCAGTTCCCAGCACATAGTAGGTACTTTAATAAGTATTTTGAATAAATGGATAAACAAATGAATGAATAAAACAAGTTCTTTTATGGTTTTAAACAAAACTCTTGTGTAGTGAGGCCTGGGCCTTTATGCATTTTCCTCCAAAGTCTTTTTTATGGAAATAAAAAGAATAGTGATCCTGGTGAAGTTCTCTATCTCTAGAAGATTTTGTATTTATTTTTGTGTTACTTTATACTTTTTCAATTCTATTTTTTTTTGCCTGTATGAGAAATAATATAAAACTTACTTCTAAATCCTTTTGTAGGTACTTTGTAATACATTGATTTATGTGAATAAAATGTATTTGAAACTTTAATGGCTAACTTTTGGGTAAATTAATGAATAGTCTAAGTTATACACCTTCAGGATTTTAGGATCACTGCCCTAAACTGCCTTTATTATTTTTTAGTTCTAGTCTTTTAAAGCAAAAAAGAACAAAGCTTCATTTACTATTGCAATTCATTCAGTATTTAAACACAGCCTTGCTAGTAGATGTAAAGGAGTCAGTGTGGTGAAGAATTGAGACAGTGAGTTAAACCTATGTTCTGGACCAGTACACTTTCTGCCACTGGGTTAGTCAGCTTTTTTTAAAACTTTTCTCCTTTTTTTTTTAAGAGACACAACATCCTTGTTTGTATGTGGTGCTGAGGATCGAACCTGGGCCGCACTCACGCCAGGCGAGTGCGCCACCACTTGAGAGCCACATCCCCAGCCCTTAGTCAGCTTTTTGTTGCTGGTCAAAATACTCAACAGGAACAACTTAGAGGAGGGCAAGTTTGTTTTGGCTCACAGTTCCAGAGGTTTGGTTCATGGTTGGCTGAGTCCATTGCTCTGGGCCCAAGGTGAGGCAGAACATCATGGTGGAAGGATGTGGAGGAGGAGCACTGCTCCATTCATGGCAGCCTAGAAGCAGAGAGCCAGGGGGAAGGACCACAGGAGAGATGAACCTTTTCAGGCCATGTTCCCAGTGACCCTCCTCTTATAGCCATGCCCCACCTACTTACAATAACCACCCAGTTATTCTGTTTCAACTAGGATGGACTGATTAGGTTAGAGCTCTCAATCCAGGTATTTCACAGAAACTTTTGGGGGACACCTCATATCCAAATCATAATAGCTGCTAACTGGTTATTTCATTTTAGGCAAGATACTTCACATATTTGTACTTCACTTTCTTCACCTGAAATTTGAGGGGATTAAATTGATTTCCTCTTGGATACTTCCAGCTCAGAAATGGATAATTGAAGATACTTTAATTTTACCTCCAAATTTTCGTCCTTTGTTACTGTGTTCTCAAAAGAAATTGCAGTGAGGTCACATTGCTGCTTGGGTTAAACTCAGGGACATATTTTAAATAAAGTAAGGTGTTTTTTAGTGATTACTGATAATTCATTAGGTTCTCTGGGAGATGTGGCAGCTGTCTAAGGCTTCTTTCTTTCTTTCTTTCTTTCTTTCTTTCTTTCTTTCTTTCTTTCTTTCTTTCTTTCTTTTCTTTCTTTCTTTCTTTTCTTTCTTTCTTTCTTTCTCAGAATTGAACCCAGGACCTTGTGCAAGCCATGCAAGCCATCTACCACTGAGCTACACCCTCAGACTTTCACCCGTCCCCCCATCCCAATTTTGAATCAGGTCTCAGTAAATTGCTGAGACTGGCCTAGAATTTGTAATCTTTATGCCTCAGCCCTTCCAGTAGCTGGGATTATAGGTGTGTGCCACTGTACTTAGCTTAAGGCATGTAATTCTTTTAAGGAGGTGGGATTTAATCAAGGAGAAAAAGGCTGAGGCACATGAATAGCAATATGATGTATAAAATTGATGAGCACAAAATGTGGGTTAGAAGAAAGTTAGTGTGGGCCAAAATAAAGATTTGAGGTTTTAAAATCCTATAGCAGAGTTGAGCATGGTGGCACATTCCTGTAATCCCAGTGTTTTGGGAGCCTGAGGCAGGAGGATCTTGAGTTCAAAGCCAGCCTCAGCAATGACAAGGTACTAAGCAACTCAGTGAGACCCTGTCTCTAAATAAAATACAGAATAGGGCTGGGGATGTGGCTCAGTGGTTGAGTGCCCTTGAGTTCCATCCCAGGAACCCCTCCCTGCCCCCCACCCCCCAAAAAAATTCTTTAGCAGAGGCTCTATTGAAGCAAGTACTTTCATATAGTCTGTTTTTTTGGGCTATTTGAAAGATGAACTGTTCTGATCAACAATATGCTATTATGAAGTTTTAGGACTTCATTTAGTAACTTAATGAAGCATTTCTGTCATCCACAAATTATGAGTAGAAACAGCCCATGAATGCAATCAGGAAATGTTAAAAGCTTTTCCTATATTTCCTCAAGTTGCTCAGATGATCAAGAATTAGCATTGTTGCATAAGTGTCTGATGCTAATAATAAGGGTTAATATTTATCGAGTAATATGAGATATCATTTAATCTTTATCAATATTAGGTAGGCACTATTGTCCTTATTACAGAAGTGAGGAAATCAGGACTTTGGGATATAAAGTATAGGGCAATAGTTGAGTGATAGACTGCTTGCCTGGCATGTATGAAGCCATGGGTTTCATCCCCAGCACTGAAAAAAGAACTTAAAGATAGAATATGAAATTTCATATGAAGAATATTTAAAAAGGACCTTGTGGCAGGAGGTGGGACAGAAATGAGAATGCTGTTTCTAAAGAGCTGACATTTGAGCCAAGTATTAAAGAATGAAAAGGAACAAACCACAGGAAGAGCATTCTAATCTGGGGAATGGCAATTGTAGATAGCCAAGGGTGCGAGAGAATTTAGTGTTTGTCTAGTGTGGCAACAGCACACTGAAGGAAGTGGTACAAGATTGAGACAGAGAGAAATGGGTGGAAGTTAGGTTATAGGACCTTGTGGACCTTTCTGTGGAGTCTGAATGTTATATTAGGATCAGTGGTAAACTATTGAAGGTTTTTTTTTTTTAGAGAGGGAGAGAGAATTTTTAATATTTATTTTTCAGTTTTTGGCAAACACACATCTTTATTTGTATGTGGTGCTGAGGATTGAACCCGGGCCGCACGCATGCCAGGTGAGCGCGCTACTGCTTAAAGCCACATCCCCAGCCCCCTTGAAGGGTTTTTAAACAGGGGAATGATACGTGTGTGTGTGTGTGTGTGTGTGTGTGTGCAGTAAAAAAAATATATAACATAAAATTTACCATTTGAACCATTTATAAATGACACAGTCACAGTGATGTTACGTAATGCTCATTGTTGTGCAACCATCACTACCATCCATTTCTAGAACATTTTCATCTTCCCAAATTGAAATTGTACCTATTAAATCATAATTCTCCCTTCTCTTTCATTGGCCCCTGACAACTATTTGTCTTTATAAATTTGCTCTTCTAGATCTTTTATATGAATAGAATAATAAAATAGCTGTCCTTTTGTGTCTGGCTCATTTAACTTTGCATAATATCTTTAAGGTTCAGTCATGTTGTAGCATGGTTCAGAGCATCTTTTCTTTTTATGGTTGAATCATATTCCATTGTATATCTATGCCACATTTTGTTTATCCATTTATCTATGATGAATATTTGGGTTGTTTCCACCTTTTGGCTATTATGAGTAGTACAGCAGAGAGCATTGATGTACAAATATCACTTTAGTTCCTCTTTTCAGTTCTTATGTATATGTACATTTTTTTTTTTTTAAGTACTGGGGATTAAACCCAGGGGTTCTCTACCACTGAGCCATACCCCCAGCTACCCCCACCCCACCCCCTTTTTTTCTTTTTCAGATTTTGAGACAAGTTCTTACTAAGTTGTCCAGGCTGCCTTCAAACTTGTGTTCCTCCTGCCTCAGCTTTCTAAATAGATGGAATTAAAGGGGTATGCCACCCACCATTCCCATCTAGACACTTCATTTTCCTTTTACCTTTTTTGTATAAGTTTAATTTTAAATGTGTTTCTTCTCCTAAATCTTTCCACCTTTGTGCCATATTGACTTCATACCTTTTGTAATTCCTGCAATTAGAAATCCTAAAAATATTCAGGAGTTTATCTTAGGTCAAAATAATAATGATGGTAAAAGTGATGATTTTATCTTACTTTAAAAGGTCTCTTGGGCTAGGATTGTGGCATAGTGGTAGAACACTTGCCTAGCCCGGGCGGGACCTAGGTTCGATCCTCAGCACCACATAAAAATAAAGGCATTGTGTTGTGTCCATTTACACCAAAAAAAAAAAAAAAAAAAAAAA
>NW_026000153.1:947835-956235 GCF_001458135.2 Marmota marmota marmota
GGGCTGGGGATGTGGCTCAAGCGGTAGCGCGCTCGCCTGGCATGCGTGCGGCCCGGGTTCGATCCTCAGCACCACATACCAACAAAGATGTTGTGTCCGCCGAAAACTAAAAAAAAATAAATATTAAAAAAATTCGCTCTCACTCTCTCTCTCTCTCTCTCACTCTTTTTTTAAAAAAAAAAAAATTAGAAAGTAATAATTTGGGTTCCAGAAAAGATCACCTCTTTTCTTTTCTTTTTTTTTTGAGAGAGAGAGACAGACAGACAGACAGAGACAGAATTTTTTAATATTTATTTTTTAGTTTTCCGGTAGACACAACATCTTTGTTTGTATGTGGTGCTGAGGATCGAACCCGGGCTGCATGCATGCCAGGCGAGCACGCTACCGCTTGAGCCACATCCCCAGCCCCAAGATCACCTCTTTTCTGTCTCACCACTTTAAAAGGTTGTTGTGGGTAGGTCCAAGTAACAGGATTCCTGTGTCACACTGTTGAACTGAATTATAGATTTGAATTTAGACACCCTTTCTGCAGCTGTCATTGTTGCTTTATAAGAAGTTTGAGTTTTGGACAGTGGTTCTCTAACTTTGCTGCATAAAGACTCCAGTGTTCTTTAAAAAACTCTGATGCCTGGCTCCCATCTCCAGGCAGATTAATTTAGTTGGTACTGGGTGGGACTTGGCACTAGGATTTAACACACACACACACACACACACACACACACACACACACACAAACAAAAAAACACAACTCTAGGTGATTTTAATGTGAAGCATTCCCTTGGAAGAGACCAAAGACAGAAATGTATCCTTTTAGAAATCTTACTCACCTCTGTTAGTTTTGTTTGGAATTTCTTATGAAAATGAACCCTTAGATAAAATAGTTTTCAGGCAGCCTTGGGTTGCTTTAGGGAATGCATAGGGTCCTTTGAGCTGCTTAGCTCTTTCTCAGGTATAAACTGGCTCCCAGCCACCTTTTTATTTTTAGCCCCATTTTTGTGGTGGGGATAGAACCCACGACTCCCATATGATAAGCAAGGCTCTACCCCTGAGCTACAGCCCCAACTCTCAGGCCATCTTTTCACTTGGAGACAGCTCCATGATATTCTGTCTTCCTTGGTAGTCTTTTTGGAATTCCCTAATGTGAGTGAGATTAAGTGCTCCCAACTTCTCAGATCTTTGCTAATCCCAAAGACAAAACCTTTTTATGTTTAATATTTTACTTTTCACTGTAAAAATATATAATAAACATTAACAAGTTGCAAAACATTAAATTCCTTACCATGATAGTCCCTGTAAAAATTCCTGACTTTCCCTGAGATGAGCATCTGCACTGCTTTCATTTTGTTCAGGGCAGTGCTGAGCATTCACAGTCCATACAGAGTCCAGGCTGCTAAAGCCTTTCAATCATGAAAGCCTCATTTCTGAGTGTGATTGTACAGTGATATAGAGCAATAAGGATCTCTTTATCTAAGTATGCAACTGAGATCTTTGGCCCCTTCTATTGAGAATCAGTAAGTTTAAACTAGTTCCCAGAGACTTGTTCCTTGGGACTTATTCTTTTGGGGTCATAAGTTCATCAGCTGTTCCTCTGTCCTGTCTAGTACCTATGTTTGTTGTTGGTTCTACTATTTACTCTTTAAGACAGTGCACAGTGGTTAGAAGCTTTGACATTCTTAAGTTTGTTCCTTCTTGGAAAGTTTTACCTATTATAGATGAGGCTCCCTGGGTTTGACTATCCTTTTCCCTACTCCATCTCCAAACTTGGCCTACCAAATCTCCTTTTATCTTCCCAATGCTATTGTAGTCTTGGTATTTTCTACTTTAATGAGTCTTTGGAAAACCTATGAGTTCTAATGGGGCTAGACTTTCTATAAAGGAATAAGAACAGACTTTGAATGGATATATAGATTCTAAACTTTTGGACCTTTAGTTCTTACCAAGTTAAGGCAACTAAAGTCAGTTATCCCCGACAAAAATCTTAGGCAGGTTAATCTCTGTAAGCCTTAATTTGATCATCTTTAAGGGGAGAATAATAATACATACTTCAAGATATATAGGAGGAATATATTGAAGGAAGAATAATGTTAATATGTAAAACATTTATTTAATTTGGCTAATAAAGCAAAGTTTAATAATCCAATGTTGATTTAATAGTATTATTTTTTCTAAGATATAAAGGAATTTATTCTGTGCATGGTAGCTAAAGAAATAAGTAGAAGAAACTTTGAAAAGGACTTAATTCCTAATTTTTAATGTAGTTTTTATTTGACTACAGCAATTATTATTATACTAATGGTATATCATGTTGTAGTGAGGTTTGGCAGGATAGTATACTTCAACAAAAAACAGATAGCTGTTGTTCAAACCTTGGAGCCCCAGAGTTTAGTAAAGATATATCAGAGATTGTGAGGTGGCCTGGTGGACTGAGTAGGGAGTTTTCTGAGCAGGACAGGTGAATCAGCAGGGCAGAGAATTCCCATCTTATACATGCTTTAGCACACATCTAATAGTGAAGTTCTTATTGTTTTTAGGCTGGGAATTGAACCCAGGGTTACTCTACCACTAAGCCACATCCTTAGCCCTTAAAAATTTTTTTTTTTTAATTTTTATTTATTTTTTTTATTTTGAGACAGGGTCTTGCTAAGTTGCCAGGTAACTCTGAGTTACCTAGGTTGGCCTCTAATTTGTAATCTTCCTGCCTTATAAATTCAAATTGATGGGATTATAGTGTACCACTGTGCCCAGCTGAGAAGTTTTGACTGTGTGTATGTGTGTGTGTGTGTGTGTGTGTATAAAACGTGACAAATATATATATGTATTTTGATATTTTGTATAGATTTTAAAATACCTTATTTTTAAAAAGTTTGAAATCATGTGCTCTAGGAACAAATTTCCAGAGTAGAACTATAGTATCCCTGATCTCCAGTCTATGTGCTGCTCAGTAAATATTTTTTGAGTAAAAGTGATGGAATGCTCTGTAAAGTTACCTTTATAATGCATAGTGTTCATTTTTAGTCTTATCCTCAAACTAAGTTTTATTCAATTATGTGATCATTCCCTAGTAAGCAGATTAAAATTGGGATGTTTTGTTACAGGAAGTTAAAAAGTTCTTAAAGATTATTTTTAGTAAGCTGTGAAATATCCTTGTGAAATGCACTCCAGCCATTTGGTGTAATCAAATCTTTTCTTCACTGGACACTTTGGTGATACATATATGTCATTATTCTCCAGGTCTTTCTAGATTTAATGATGGTTACAATCTTTCTCTTAAAAAAAAAAAAAAAAAAAAAAAGTTGAAGTATAGTACATGGCATGTAGATCAGTGCGTAGCACTTGCCTGGGCTCAATTTCTAGCAACACACACACATACACACAGACACAGTTGATATATAATATTCTAATTTTTTTCCTTAAATTATACAAATACATACACAAATGAATACCTTTGTCATTTAAATTGTGGAATTGTAAGGGCGAGGCAGGAGTATCTCAAGTTCAAGGCCAGGCTTGGAAATTAGCAAAACCCTTAAAAAGGACTGTGGATGTAGCTTGGTGGTAGAGTGCTTACCTAGTATGTGCAAGGCCCTGGGTTCAATCTCCAGTACTGCACCATAAATAAAATAAAATAAATTGTAAGCCAGGAAATATGGGAAAATATTCTAACTTGTTTTAGCATTTGCCACACGTTTTTTTTTTGGGGGGGGGGGTACTGGGGGTTGAACTCAGGGGCACTCAACCATTAAGCCACATCCTCAGCCCTATTTTGTATTTTATTTAGAGACAGGGTCACACTGAGTTGTTTAGCGCCTTGCTTTTGCTGAGGCTGGCTTTGAACTCGTGATTCTCCTTCCTCAGACTCCCTCAGCTGGGATTATATCCTGGCCTGTCATACTTTTATAAGATATAAACTAAGAAATCATAACTTATTTTTCATCTTAGGTTGGATACTTCCTAGGGTTATCTTCTTCCCATTAGTTATATCTGCTAGTGACATTTTTAAATGTTAGCACACTTACGGAAATTCTTGTTAGACAGGCATTTTGATTTTAAATTTCTTTTATCTTATTTCTAATTTTTATTTGGCATTTACTTGTTTTTTTTTTTTAATTTATTACTTTTAAAAATAACGAGAAATAGCCTTTAGGTATTAGTTTGGTGATATATTTTTGAACAGATTTAGATCTCTTATAAGTCTTATTGTATGTCCTTGGTTTTAGTTAGAAATGAGAAGAAACCAAAGATTTTTGTAACCATGGTTGCATTTTTTCAGATATTTTTAATGAATTCACATTTATTTTTATTTAAATTTTGATAAGATATAAAATGAAACTGATGAAAGACCTCAAATCTTACTTAGTAGAGAGAAAGTTGTCAAGGAAAAAGATATTCTTCCAAATCAAAACTAGAGCATCTCTTTATCATTGTTTATTTTGTTGCTGATATAGACTAAGACTAATTGTCTTTTTTTCTTCTCAGTTTTACAGAGTTAATATAAGAGTGGAGGCAACTTTGCTGAAGATGAAGATTATACCATATTAGAAGAGTTTTTTTCTTTCAAAAGTCTTGATTGTTCGGAGGCTTATCTCCAGTTACTGCTTTTAAATCAAGTCTGTTTGCTTCATCAGAAATGTTTTTTACAATCTCAAGAAAAAATATGTCTCAGAAATTGAGTTTACTGTTGCTTGTATTTGGACTCATTTGGGGATTGATGTTATTGCATTATACTTTTCAACAACCAAGACATCAAAGCAGCGTCAAGTTACGTGAACAAATACTAGATTTAAGCAAAAGATACGTTAAAGCTCTAGCAGAGGAAAATAAGAACACAGTGGATGTTGAGAATGGTGCTTCTATGGCAGGATATGGTAAGATAACCACAGAATATTTCTGGTTTTCTCCTCTTTAGTCTATCCCCATTTAAAGATAGTCATGGAAATAGAACTTATTATTTCATGTATAAGTCTTTTAAAAATATATATCTTCATTTATTTATTTGTTTATTTTTATGTGGTGCTGAGGATCGAACCCAGTGCCTCGCATGATAGGCAAGCACTCTACTGCTGAGCCCCAGCGCCTGTCCCCATGTATAAATCCTTACAAAGTAACTGTTTCTTGACTGTTTATTAAAATTGTTTTCAGATGTACTGAAAAGTAGAGATATATTCATCACCCAGATTTGATAATTATTAACAGTTTGCAACATTTGTTTTGAAAAATATTAAAAGTAATTATAGGGCTGGGGCCATAGCTCAGTAGTTGAACAGTTGCCTCGCATGTGTGAGGGTCTGGGTTCAGTCCTTAGCACCACATAAAAATAAACAAAAATATACAAAAAATACATTATAGAAATTGTGACATTTCACCACTAGGTTTGTACCCCTTTAAAAATATACATGTGTAAAAATGTTTGTTTGTATATGTAAATGTATATATTATTTATTTTGAGACAGGGATTCATCAGGTTGTACAGGTTGGCCCAGAACTTGTGATACTGCTAGCTCAGGATCCTGAGTAACTGGGATTATAGGTGTGTGCCACCCCCAGGTTTTATTTATGTGTGTGTGACATACACACACACACACACACACATATATGTATATATATATATGTATGTATGTATTTTTAAAGTCACCTATTTAAATTATTTTGAATGTCCCAATTTTTATATAAATCATCAGTTGTGTAGAGTTTAAAGTTTATTCATCCCTAAGACACAGGATTTACATTGTTTATTGCCTGTGTTTGTTGTTTATTATCCTGGATTTCTGCTATATTTAAAGCTCCTTTTGCATGCCATATTCTCTTTCTGTGGGGTCAGGGGTGCTAACTCAGAAGAAAGAGAAGAATATAGAGCAAACAGAATGGTTCTGAAACACTATGTATGTACATGAGTTTGTGGACAATTTCAGTATTTAATTATAAGTTACACTGGCATGTATTTCAAGAATCAAAATGTGAAAAAAAAAAAAGAATCAAAATGTGTTGATTCTTATAATGAAAAGGGCAGTTTTTCCCATTCTCAGCAGTCCTCAGATTTCCTCTTCCTTGGAGCCACCCATTAAATTTTTTTTCATTTATTTGGGGACTATCTCTGTATCCAAATAACATGATGTATGAACCACTTCTTGATTTTTTTTAGTTATAGGCATTGTTTGTTAACTTTCTACCATGTAGGGTGAAGATTTAGCTTTCTTTTTAATCCCAAAATATATTCTACCCATCCCAAGGTTGCCTTCCCTGACACATGTCTTTTTCCTCCTGATATTTTACCTTCATAATTTTGGTTAGAATAATACTCACTGTTTGCACTGTGACTATTAGTGATATTCATTACTGAGCCATGTGGTACATTATCATATGTTTCCTTTCATGTAAAAGTTAATTTTCTTCCTAGAAGTAATAATTACAGGTTTTTGTTTCTTTGCCTATTTTTATATTCCATCTCCCCAGGGTTACTTAAATCTTTTCCTGATGTATTCAGACACATTAGTATTCCATTACTTCCTTTATTTTGAAGGAATCTTTCCTGGCCAGGTATGGTGATACATACCTGCAGTCCCAAGTACTCAGGAGGCAGACACAGCAGGATTGCAGATTTGAGGCCAGTTTGGTAACTGAGAACCCTGTCTCAGAATAAAAAAAAGGGTTGGGGATATAACTCAGTGGCATTATAGCCCCTAATTCAATCTCTAGTACTGCCAAAACAAAAGAAGTCTTTCCTGGAGTTTTCTGATCAGCTCAGTTCTGGTCTGAACTGCTTGTTCTCTAGGCTTGAAGCATGAATTGTTCTAAGATCTCACTCGGTCATCATTCTGTATATTCTCTTTACTCCTCTCTTAATGTTGTATCCCCTATTTTCTAGAATTCTATAGCGTCTTCCTGATTTTAGGTTATCCCCTTTCTTGAGAAAGGTATAAGGGAGATAAAGTTTTGAGTTCCTTGTATATCTGGAAAGGTCTTTCCCCCCCTGCAAACCTTCATGCTTAATTGAAAATTTGGCTTGGTAAAGAATACTAGGCTGAAAATTATTTTCCTTAAGATTATAAAGACTATTCTGTTTTGTGTTTTTCCATCCCATCTTCCATTTTTAAGAATTGAATCCTGTTCTTATTCTTCAGCCTTTATATATAACTTATTTTTTGAAGCTTACATTTTTAAAAAATATTTTTAATTGTAGATGGATGCAATACCTTTATTTTGTTTATTTTTATGTGGTGCTGAGGATTGAACCCAGTGCTTCACATGTGCTAGGCAAGCACTCTACCAATGAGCTACAACAACAGCCCTGTAGCTTACTTTTTTGAAAGTAAGGTTTTTGTTGCATACTCTTCTGAACTTTCTCAATTATCTGTCTGGATTGGGTATCTTTGTATATATCTTGGGAACTCAGTTTATATTTTAAAATCTGCAACTTATGTCATTTAATTCCAAGATATTTCTTAAATTATTTATTTGATTTTTAAAAAAATTTTATTCTAGAATTCTGTTATTTAGCATTTGGGCTCCCTGAACTTGTCCTCTAATTTTCCTTTTTTATTTTTGGTGCAGTACTTGGAATTTAACCCAGGGATGCTCTAGAACTGAGCTCTATCATCCAAGCCCCTTTTAATTTCTATTTTACTTTATTTTATTTTTTTTGAGGGTGACTAGGATTGAACCCAGGGCCTTACACATGCTAGATAAATGTTCTGCCATTGAGTTACATCCCCAGCACATTTATTCTTTTTCTTCTATTTATCCGTTTGCTTTATTTATTTTTTATGTGTTTTTTTTTTTTTTTTTTCGCACCTGAGATTGAACCCAGGGGTGTTTAGCCACTGGTGGCATCCCCATCCCTTTTTTATATTTTATTTAGAGACAGGGTCTTTCGAGTTGCTGAGGTTGGCTTTGAATTGGTGATCCTCCTGCCTCAGCCTCCCAAGCTGCTGGGATTACAGATATGCATTACTGCGCCAGCCCTTTTGCTTTATTTTTGAGAGATTTATTTTCTAGCTCTTCATGGAGCTTTATTTTCAATTTCCAAGAGCTCTTTTTTTTTTTTTTCCCCTCTCTGAGATTATTAGTGGCAGCTTTTCTGGAGTGCTTTTGTGTTTCTTCCAAATGTCTGATGATCCCTTTTGCCAATAATTAATCCCTTAAGTCCCAAGTTTTCAATTCTGTTAGTATTTCAGCAAAATTGACACAGGTACATTAACATAGGTTATAAGTCATAATCTAGAGTTTATATTTTATGTTAATGTTATATTATAGTTTTTAATAATAAAATTATATGGTTGTGTAGTGTTTACATATTTACTTTTTGAGGTTTAAAAAAATTTTTTATTTGTTATAATTAGTTATACCATAGTATATATTTATTTAGTAAGGTTTTGCGGGTTTTTTTTTTTTTTTTTTTTTTTT
>NW_026000153.1:960744-968520 GCF_001458135.2 Marmota marmota marmota
CACACACACACACACACACACACACACACACACACAGACATTATATTGTTTTGCATTCTGTTTAGTTCAAGGATATGGTTAGAAACAATGAAGAAGCAGATTCTTACAGGAGAAATATTTGAAAGACAATTCCTTCTAGTTGAGCACAATAATAGTGATATTTTAAAAACCAGCCATCTGTAGCTGGGTGAGGTAGAAAAAGCCAGTAATCCCAGTGACTCAGGAGGCTGCAACTTAGTGAGACTCTCAGCAATTTATTGAGACCTTGTATCAAAAATTGGGTTCAATCCTCAGAATCACACACACACAAAAAAGCAAAAACAAAACCAAATCTTCCTCCCACAAACCAACTATCTATGCTGTGCAATCCAGCCATGTATAATGGCTAGATACCTTTATGGAGAAAAAAAATAAATTACCAAAAAGCAAAGAGAGAGGACCACTGTTCGGATTTTTTTTTTGTTTTATTGAGTGCTAAAAATTTTCTCATCCCCTTCTACTATTATATACCACTACTCTCCTGCTCCTTTCTGATATCTATTATTTATTCATTTTTAAAAATTTATGGTAAAATACTTAAAGCATTTGTCATTTAATTTGTGTGTGTGTGTGTGTGTGTGTGTATACACGTGTATGTATATGGTCCTCGGGATTGAACCCAGAATGCTCTACCACTAAACTGTATTCCCAGCCCTTATTATTTTTAATTTTGAGACAGGGTCTCACTAAGTTGCTGAGGATGACCTTGAACTAGTGATCCTCCTCCCTCAGCCTCCTGAGCACTTGGGATTATAGGTATGCAACACTGAGCCTGGTGACACTGAACCATTTTTAAGTTCATTGGTATTAATTATATTCACAATGTTGTGCAGCCATCACGATGCTTTTCTAAAACTTGCACTACTCCAAACAAGGAACTCTAATTACTATTAAGCAATAATTTTTTTTTTTTTGGCATCCCTGGATGGGCCCAAACAGTAATAAGTTTTTATCCCTTCTCTTCTTCTGGCCCTTGATAATCTGTATTTTCTGACTCTCTGGAATTGCCTGTTTTGAATATACCATATAAGTGGAATCATAAAATATTTGACCTTTTGTGTCTGGCTAATTTAACTTTGCATAACATCTCCAAGGTTTATTCATGTTGTAACATAGATCAGAACATCATTTCTTTTATGACTGAATAATATTTTTTTATGTTTATTTTTGCACCAGGGATTGCATTCAGGGGCACTCAATCACTGGGCCACATCCCCAGCCTTATTTTGATTTTTATTTAGAGATAGGGTCTCACTGAGTTGCTTGGCACCTCATTTTTGCTGAGGCTGGTTTTAAATTGGCAATCCTCATGCCTTAGCCTCCCTAGCCACAGGGATTACAGGTGTGTGCCATTGTTCTGGTTTATTTACCACATTTTGTTAATCCATTCATCTGTGGTTGGACCTTGAGTTGTTTCCACCTTTTGGCTCTGGTGAATAAAGCTGCAATGAACATTGGTATACAACATTTCTTTTGAGTCCTTGCTTTCAATTTATGGGGATTTCTACCTAGGAGTGGAATTCCTGGGTCATGTGCTAATTTTATGTTTTTAACTTTTCGAGTAACTGATAAACTGTACCCACAGTTTATATTCCCACTAATAATATGTGAGAGTTACAATTTCCCTGCGTCCTCCCTCTTCATTGATGAGATCCATCCTAGTAGAAGTGGTATCTCATTGTGGTTTTGATTTGCATTTTCCTAATAGGTGTTGGGTGTCTTGTCTTATCTTGTTAACCATCCATATCTTCTTTGGAGAAATGTCTGTTCAGTCTCTTGCTCATTTTTTTTTTTTCTTGAAAGTATAATTTTACTTCATTTTTTGTCCCAGAGGATAGTTTTTCTTCAGTTCTTGAAGACTCAGCTTCTTACATGGGCTTTGTTGGAGGTTGTGGGGCAATACCTGCATGTCTAAATCTGGATGGGGTGTTCTGTCCTTCTGGGCTTCATGAGATCTATGATTCTTGACCACCTGGCTACAAATGGCACAACTTGGCACTGCTCACGTAGTAATATAGCTTCACGTGCAGTTTGGGAAGCATATAGGCATTGAGGACACTGAAGACATGTCCTGATATCTGCAACATCTGCTATGTTTCAAACTTCTTAATGGCTTTTGTTCTTGGACACAGAATCTAGTGCAGTCCATGCTACTGAATTGTCTATACTTGTCTGTGGCAGTTTTTGACACAACCTTGTTCCTTTTGGCTTTTGGTCATCTTGCAAGTGAGAACTCAAGACCTTTGCTCATATATTAAATTGGGTTATCTTTTGTTACAGAATATATTTATATGTTCTGGATAGCAGATCTTTTTAAAAATATCTTTGTTTTACTTTTATTTATTTTATGTGGTGCTGAGGATCAAACCCAGTGCCCCATGCATGCAAGGCAAGCACTCAACCACTAAGCTGTAACCTCAGCCCTGGATAGTAGATCTTTATCAGATATATGGTTTACAGATATTTTCTCCCATTCTGTACCTTGTCTTTTTGCTTTCTTTTTTTAATTATTTTTTTTAGAGAGAGAGAGAAAGAAAGTTTTTAAAAATATTTATTTATTTATTTTTTTTTGGTTTTCGGCGGACACAACATCTTTGTATGTGGTGCTGAGGATCGAACCGGGGCCGCACGCTTGCCAGGCGAGTGCGCTACCGCTTGAGCCACATCCCCAGCCCGTCTTTTTGCTTTCTTGATAATGCCCTCTAATGTCCCAAAGTTTTAGATTTTGATGAAATCTGATTTATAGTTTTAAGTCTTTATGAAATCTGATTTATCTCTTTTTTTTTCATTTGTGGCTTTTTGTTTGTTTGTTTGTTTCAGTACTGGAGATTGAACCCAGGGCCTTAGCATATGCTAGGCAAGCACTCTACTACTGAGCTATATCCCCAGCCTTTGGCTCAAGCGTTTTCTGTCTTTGTAACAGAACTATCTGCAAATATCTGCTCTATTACCCTAGAAAAGTGAGAGATGCCCTCATAGTTACACCTCGGACACTCCTTTTGGAAACTCTGTATGTGATGCTGTGAATTAAGATAATTACGCTTTCTCTAGGAGTGGTATGAATGCATTTTTCAGTATATTTTCTCTCAGATCTCTAATAACTGTTCACCTTTTCTCTTAAACTATAAAAACACAAATATCAAGTACTCTATCAATGTTTAATATGGTTTATTCTGATTTTTCCTCCTAGCGGATCTGAAAAGAACAATTGCCGTCCTTTTGGATGATATTTTGCAACGCTTAGTGAAGCTGGAAAACAAAGTCGACTACATGGTTGTGAATGGCTCTGCCACCAACACAACCAATGGTACTAGTGGGAATTTGGTGCCAGTAACCACAAATAAAAGGATAAACGCATCAGGCAGCATTAGATAGCAGTTGAAGATCACCCTGTGCTGCTATGTCCACCGTGGATTATATCCTATTGCAGAAAAGCTTTTGAATTGCTGGCTAGGACAAAAGAATTCTTTTAAAAAGCTCCATGTGTTTTCAAGGAGTGTGCTGGATTCATGGAACTCTTAATTCTGTATATAAAAATTTAAAATGTTATTAGTTTGCTATCAGGCAAGTCTCTTCAATGCTGTAATATATCCTTAAAGGGAATTTGATAACATGGTTAATGTAGTATTAAGCGGATAGGTGATCTTGTATAAATCTTTTGAGTTTGAGGTGAAGCTGAAACAAAAACACTAAAGACATATTTGTTTCTATAAAATATTTATTTACGTATGTAACTTGTTTTTTTCAGACAAGTGGAGAATATTGTTATTGATTCATTCTGTCACTTGTTCTCAGTAGATGTAACTGTTTGACTAAGGCTATTAGAAAACACGTTTTACTTCCAGGACTATATTTTGTTACTAAGATATGAGCAGAGAAAGGAAGTATAATGTTGAAAATGTTTTGAAATCATGACCCAAAGAATGTCTTCATTTGCACTATCCTTCAAAATAACTGAAGGTTAATTATTGTATATTTTTAAAAATTACATTTGTAAGAGTATAATATTGAAATGGGTAGCAGCCACTGTCCATAAGCTATTCTTAACATTGGGGGCAACTTAATAACAACATTAAAATAGTATTCTTTAATCACATACTTAAAATTTTCTTATATATATTCTAAAGAGTAAGAGATATTTTTATGATGAAATTAAAAGTAACTAAAGTATTCATGATTTTTCACATACATGAGTGTTGCTTTAAAAGTTCAATCCCTTAGCTGGGTGCAGTGTCCCATGACTGCAGTCCCAGTTGCTTAGGAGGCTGAGGCTGGAGGATCAAGAGTACAAGGCTGGCCTGGGCAACATAGTAAGACCCTGTCTAAACAAACAACAAACAAAACAAACAGCATTTGACCCCTTAGTATTTATGTGACCGGGATGCATATTATTTCCACGTTTGGATGAGTTTGCTTTTGTTATGTTAGTGGGGAGGAGGATACTCTTGAGGATTTTAATCAGATATGTATAATGAAGGTGTTTGTGCTACATAACACTGCTTAGAAAATGTTAATATTACTTGATGTTATATAAGAGTATCATGCTTTATGAAACCTTTTTGATTAGGTTTTCATTTAATATAAGACCACTTAAAATAATTAAGAATAGTTAAGATATATTTAAATTATAAAAATTGGCTATCCTTTCAGATATTGAATACAGCACAAGAAATACCAATCTAGGGTAATTTTAGTATAGAAAGAAGTACACCTTTATTTAAATTTCCCTTGTAGCAAATCTAATTGCTATATGGTACCCTATATGTCATAGTATTTATTCTCTAAATACCTGCTGAAGTGCAGCTACCTTCTAGATTGAATTTAGTTTTAGATATTGTATTCATTATTATAATGTGCTACCACAAATAGTAGCAATAATTATAATATTTTTGTTTGAGTATGTGTGAGAAAATATTATTTCATGAAAGATGATTTCCATATTGTCTTTTCTGTACCTTTATGTGAAGAAACTAATTATATACAATTGCCAGGTGAAGTGTGGAATAATTGTTCTCTCTGATGAGATGTGGACATTTTTTTTTTGTTTGTTTGTTTTCAGGGATGAAATAAAATATATTATTTGTATTTACAAAGTGTTATACATTTTTAAAGTAGTGGTTATTCACTTAATAAATGGTAAATAAATAAGAGGAATTTTAACATAACTTTGGGTTTTATTTCAATAACACTGGATAACTTTTCAAAAGAGAAAAATTTTAGGTTATCCAATAGTGCCTCTCATTTAATGCTTGGATGGGACACCTAGGAATAAGTCTGGATTGAGATTTAGTGTGGATTCTAAGTTTGTACCCTTACATTGAAATTTACTGTTGATTTTTTATGAAATTTTTTTATTTGTCTGTGGACCTTTATTTTTTATTTTTTAAATTTATTTATAGGTGGTGCTGAGAATCGAACCCAGTGCCTCACACATGCTAGGCAAGCACTCCACCACTGCGCCACAAGCCCACCCTTACTGTTGATTTTTTAAGAGTCAATTCTTCATAGTCGGGAGCAGTGGCGCATACCTTGCAATCCCAGTGGCTTCAGAGTCTGAGGAAAGAGGATCTTGAGTTCAGAGCCAGCCTCAGCAATTTAGTGAGGCCCTAAGCAATTCAGAGAGACCCTGTCTCTAAATAAAATATAAAGAAGGGCTGGGGATGTGGCTCCATGCACCTCTGGATTCAATCCTCAGTACCAAAAAAAAAAAAAAAAAGGCTTCATAATTATATTTTCAGTTAATTTTAGTTAATTGCACCAAGCCGGTCACTGTTTAGGTACCCATGGTTCCATGGAACTTAGATTCCAAGAAGCATCAGAGAAAACCATATAGTTAATATACTATTTAATGTTGGATATATCAGAGCTCTGAAGAAAGTAAAAAGAAAATAAGAAAAGAGGGGACAGGAATGCTATTTTAGGAAGATGGTCAGAGATACCTTCCCTTCCATAGTAACATTTGCGTTAATACACCTGAATTGTATTTGGGAGGGAACTATGAAAATATCTGGGGTGAGTGAGAGTCACAGACAAATATCAAGTTTGAATTTGCTGAGGCAAAACCATGATTGATACGGCCTAGGAAGAAAAAAATCTGCAGAACTGAGCAGGAACAAGAGAGGTGGTTGGCCAAAAAGACTCAGGTAAGAAATGCAGCCTGGGGCAATTTAGAGTTGAGTTTAAAGTTCAGTTGAGAACTCCAGATTTTAAGTGGAAATGGTAAGTCAGTAAGAATGTGGCCATTCGGATATCAAAGTAACTGTTATTGTTCTCTTTTGCAGTGCTGGGGATTGAACCCAGGGTCCTGCATATGCTAGGTATGTGTTCTACCACTGAGTGACATCCCCAGCCCAGAGATTGACATTTGTATACTAAAATGTCAACAGTATGTATCCCTGGGCAGAAAGATTTCAGATGTTCTTCCCATTTTGCTTCTCTGATATTTTTTTAAATTTATTCTCAAGCATTGAGCCCTACCATTCTCCTAACCAATAGTTCTTAACAAAGTTTGATCTTTTTTGTACAATATATAAATTCTTTTCCAATTCAGTAACTATAAATGTTTATCTGTTGTTTGGCTGTATTAAATATATCTTTCACTCAATTTTTAAGCATTTTGGTTGCAAATGAAATATTTAGCTCTTTGTGTGGGGGCACCTCTAAAGTCTGACCACTTTGCATGTGTTATTTAAGATGCTGGAAGGTAACAATAAAGTGTGATAAATTACCCATTTGGGGGAGAGAAATTACCCATTTGGAGGAGACAAACTGGCAAAAATGTTACCACTTGAATAGAAAAGTAAGGGCAAGGCTGGCATGGTGGCACTTACTTATAATCCTAGCATTTTAGGAGACTGAGGTAGGAGGAGTGTTAATTCAAGAATAACCCCGGCACTATAGCTAAATACTGTCTCAAAATAAATGAATAAATAAAAAGGGCTGGGGTTATAGTTCAGTGATAGAGCACCCTAGGAACAGCCCCCAATAGTGCCCCCCACAAAAAAGCATAGAATATCTAAAATAGGTGACAGGTGACTATCCTCAGACTTTGCTTTAGATCATGAGGAACAGGTCAGAAGGATTTTGCAGCATAAGGAGAAGATGGAATGTACAGTGGCTAATCTATAATTAGGTTAAAGAGTGAGGAAGGGATTGGGTAGTGGTTAGACTTAAGCAGATCAATTTTGTCATTTCATAGCTTGGGTTTGGTTTTTTTTTTTTTCCTTTGGTGCTGGGTGTTGAACTCATGGCCTTGCATATGCTAAACATGTGCCATTTTACACATTTTCTTTCATAACTGAATATTAATGTGCACTTAAATAATTTAAGTCATACAGGGGTGTGTGTGTGTGTGTCTGTGTGTTTCTATTGAGAATTGAACCCAGGGACACTTTACCACTGAGTTACATCCCAACTTGTTTATTTTTTATTTTGAGATAGGGTGAGTTTCCCAGCTGGCCTCAAATTTATGATCTCCTTGCTTCAGCCTTCTAAGCAGCTGGGATTACAGGCATAAACCACCTTGGATGGGTACAAGATTGTTTTTAATATTTAAAAATATATTTTAGTGGTTGATGGACCTTTATTTTATTTATTGGTATGTGGTGCTAAGAATCAAACCCAGTGCCTCATACATGCTAGGCAAGTACTCTTCCACTGAGCTACAACCCGCCCAGCTACAAAGATTATTTAAATTTTAATGTTTTCTTTTTTTTTTTAGATTTTTATCAGTTTCAG
>NW_026000153.1:977684-991056 GCF_001458135.2 Marmota marmota marmota
CCCCGAGGTGCTGGTTTGGACAAAAACACCCCAACGGGTGTGGTTTTGATGGCTTTGGAGTCTTGTATCCCAAACAGGAAACACAGCCTCTCCTTTGGCTTGAGGATGTGATTCACTGTCAAGGCTCTGACAAAGGCTGAGGCATTTTTATGGAAGGATTTTTAACCCTCCTCCGTCCCTCCCCCATCTTCTAACAAAAAATGTTGACAGTTGGAAAACAGACGAATGGGGAATACCGAGAGGCCTGTCAGGAGGATGAGAAGTTGAAGGGGAGAGCTGTGTATGTACCCATGATAGGTGACACAATCCTGGCTGGACTTGGGAGACCTAAGCAGAAGGCGACTCTTCCTGAAGCTGGTTACTCTAAAGGTCGTGCGAGGGTGTGGGGAGCACAACAACGACTGGGGATGGGTCCCTAGCAGATGGGTTCTCTGGCGGATGGGTTTCTCAGCTGACTGCTGCCGCGTCCGGCTAACGGAGCCGAGTCCGGCGAGGGACGGCGGGGTTAAAAAATACACAGGACACCAAGGTTCTTCATCCAGGAGGGAGCATGTGTGCGCTTTATTGCCAGATTTGTTCCCCTTATATATCTTTTTAACAGCTGCGGGAAATCACTCAAAAGTGAGGAGGGAAGAGTAATAACTGCGTCCTTGGATTACCGTCATGTCACCGTCCCCTATCAGGAGGCTGGAACAGGTCAAGATGTTCCCGAGAGACACATATGAGCGAGGCAGATAAACAGGGAACCACAAGCCCGCCTCATGGCCTTGTGAGCTGGCCACATTGACATGCATAACAAAGAACTGGGGGTTGAGTCCTCAGGGGCCAGGGCGGGCCTGCTACCAGCAACTGCTAGTTTAGAAGTGACTGAAAATTCTGAGCTGGAATCCTGAGATTATGGAAGGAACTTGATGGGTCATTCCCCATGTCCTCTTAGGTGGGTCTGGGTAAGGCAGGTTATAGAAACTACACTCAGCCCTTACCCAGGGCAGAACCGGCTCCTGTAACCTTCACGTTTTTGTGCTTTTTCTCTGGGAGCAAGTTGCTGAGCCCTGGTGTTGACTGATGTTAGAATACAGAAGGGCATGCCACCAAAGAAAATCTCCAGCAAGCACACTGGGAGGGCAGTCCACCTGCTTTTATCCCTAAGGCTGTGCTTGTCCTGATAGGAGGAGTCTGGGGTTATAATCTACGTGATTGGCTAATTTTACAATTAGGGTGGGCAAAGGGAAGGACTGTAGGTAAAATGGACCTTACATCCCCAAAAGGCTAAGGAGTGTGTTTTGAAAAGGGACCACTGAACTTTCTATTTCCCACAACTGAGAACTTAGATATTTAGATGTAAGGATTGTGGGCCTCCGCTTGTCCCTTACCCAGAAAGTGCTAAGGAAAGGCCTGTGGATATTATTTTTGCAAGCATAAATAGCACCAACATTTCTCTTTAAAAGGGATTATCAGATCCCTTGTTTAACATCAGGATTTGAGAAAGGCCAGGAAAACCGGACTTGGGTGCTTAGATATGAAAGAGGATCTGTGAGAAGGGTCAAAAAGATGAGTGTCCATCTGAAATGAAATTTTCTTCCTCAGTTTTCCTTGATTTGGTCATGCCTAAGTGTTTTCGGGAGAGGCAGATGAGAGGGGAAGTGTAGAGTCCTTGCTGAAGTGCCTGAAGCTGAGAACAGTGATATAGATATGACCAGGGAGCTTGCTGGAAAAGAGAATCTCAGGCCCAACCCAGATCTAAGAATTTGAATCTGCATTTGAACGAAACCTCCTGGGATCTGGAAATACAATAAAATTTGAGAGGCACTGGTTTAAAATTTGAAAAACAATCTCTTCCTTAAAAGATCTGCACTAGTCCTGGGAATCCTGTAGTAAGTTCCAGGTCAGCCTAGACAATTTTGTGAGACCCGTCTCAAAATTTTAAAAAAGGCCCAGGAATGTAGCTCAGATTTAGGATGCTTGTTTAACATGTGTGAGGTCATGATTTCAATCTCCAACCCTGGGAAAAAAAACATGGTTTATTTTAAGATCTTTCTGTGGGCCGGGGTTGTGGCTCAGTGCTAGAGGGCATGCCGAGCATGCGTGAAGCACTGGGTTCGATCTCGGATCACATAAAATAAACAAAATAAAGGTATTGTATCCATCTAGTAATAAAAGTATAAATAAATAGATAGATAGATAGATAAATACCTTTCTGTTCTCTGTAGGTATTCTTCTTGATTGTAATAATAAAGTGTAATAATCCTCAGTTTTCCTTGGAAGAAAATGTCCTTTGGACAGAGGTGTTGTTGCATGCCAGCAATCTCAGCAAATTGCCAGGCTGAGGCAGGAAGATCTACAGGTCCTGGGTGGCCTGTGCAATTTAGAGAGAAGATGTCTCAAATTAAAATATGAAAAGGGTTGTGGATGTAGCTCAGTGGCAGAGTACCTCTGGGCTCTGCCAAAACCAACAACAACAAAAAGAATAACAAAAAAAAAAAAAAGTTTTTTTTTTCCATTGTATATCTCAATTGCTTAAATAAGGAAGGTTGAAGGATTTCATAATTGTTTTTTTTATTTTCTACCTCAACTAACAGTTTCAAGTTCAGAAAAATGTATGTATTCCATAAAAAAGTTATGTTGCGTTTTACAAATGACACTTTTTATGATTTTTAGAAGTTAGGGGGCATTTTCATGGAGAAATGTCTTCCTCTTTGAAGACCTTTGTTTAGTTTTACCTTCTTTTCCTCCAGAAATTGTGATGGTTTGATTTTTCCCATAAAATTTTGGAATCTGAAATTAAGCAATGAAACACCTAATTGTCCAATACCCAGGTGTCGGTACGAGCCTGTGCAAATCCAAGCATGTTTTTAGAGCCTACATAAATTTAAACTCCTGGCCAGTGCTTAAGTTCAGGTATGGAATTAGTCATGTTGGCTTCTTCATTGATTTGTTGTTGTTGGTACTATTTTTTTTAAAAGACAAAAACATTAGATTTTCAGCAGCTTAGGCTCTCGATTTTAATGAGAAGAACGAACCTGTCTGACTCAGAGTCACAGGAGAAACTGAGATAAATATATAGTAATCTTCCATTGATATGCCTTAATCAGTAAAGGCAGATGGTGTGAAATCATTGACTTTTAATTTATAATCCTTTGTTATCAGGGAATAATAGGAGAGAAAAGATTTCTTCGGTTATCACTAGGTTCATGGCTGAGGTACCTATGATAAAAGACAGATTAATAAGAGAAAAGCTTGCCAATTTATTTAAGTTTTATAAGACCCTTCAGAAGTGAAGACTCAAAGAAACAGGAGATCTTGTGTGTTTTTATGCTTAGGTTTGATGAAGAGTGGATAGTCCTGGAGAAGTATGATCAAATGACAAAAGGTGTGTCCTAATGGTACAAATTGGGGAGCATTTAGTAAGGCCTATTTGTTCAGATTCTTCTCCCTGTCATGGTATCTCCTCCAGCATGTGCTTTTCCTTCAGGTATGGGGAGGGGACCTCTGGAATGACTGATGTATGACCTACTGCATGGAAGAAGAACACAGGGAAGGTGAGAGTGGCCTTCCTGCTTCTGCTGCTTCCTCAAATGCCAAGGAGTCATGTTTTGGGGTAGCATGGCTGAACGCCATCAGAAGCAAAAGTTTTATTATCATTGTTTGTAATGGGGCTCTTAACAGGTGTCTAAAACAAAACAAAACAAACAAAAAAACCTCAAAGCAGCCTTTCCTTTAACTATACAAGTATAGTTTTATTTTTTTTATTGGTTGTTCAAAACATTACAAAGCTCTTGACATATCATATTTCATACATTAGATTCAAGTGGGTTATGAACTCCCATTTTTACCCCAAATACAGATCGCAGAATCACATCGGTTACACATCCACATTTTTACATAATGCCATACTAGTAACTGTTGTATTCTGCTACCTTTCCTATCCTCTATTATCCCCCCTCCCCTCCTCTCCCATCTCCTCTCTCTAACCCATCTACTGTAATTCATTTCTCTCCTTGTTTTTTTCCCATTCCCCTCACAACCTCTTATATGTAATTTTGTATAACAATGAGGGTCTCCTTCCATTTCCATGCAATTTTCCTTTTCTCTCCCTTTCCCTCCCACCTCATGTCTCTGTTTAATGTTAATCTTTTCCTCCTGCTCTTCCTCCCTGCTCCGTTCTTAGTTGCTCTCATTATATCAAAGAAGACATTTTGCATTTGTTTTTTAGGGATTGGCTAGCTTCACTTAGCATAATCTGCTCTAGCGCCATCCATTTCCCTGCAAATTCCATGATTTTGTCATTTTTTAGTGCTGCGTAATACTCCATGGTGCATAAATGCCACATTTTTTAATCCATTCATCTATTGAAGGGAATCTGGGTTGGTTCCACAGTCTAGCTATTGTGAATTGTGCTGCTATGAACATTGATGTGGCAGTATCCCTGTAGTATGCTCTTTTAAGGTCTCAGGGAATAGTCCCAGAAGGGCAATAGCTGGGTCAAATGGTGGTTCCATTCCCAGCTTTCCCAGGAATCTCCATAGTGCTTTCCAAATTGGCCGCACCAATTTGCAGTCCCACCAGCAATGTACAGAGTACCCTTTTCCCCACATCCTCGCCAGCACTTGTTGTTTGACTTCAGAATGGCTGCTAATCTTACTGGAGTGAGATGATATCTTAGGGTGGTTTTGATTTGCATTTCTCTGACTGCTAGAGATGGTGAGCATTTTTTCATGTACTTGTTGATTGATTGTATTTCCTCATCTGAGAAGTGTCTGTTCAGGTCCTTGGCCCATTTGTTGATTGGGTTATTTGNTTTTTTTTTTTTTAATTTATTCTCAAGCAGTGAGCCCTACCATTCTCCTAACCAATAGTTCTTAACAAAGTTTATCTTTTTTGTAGAATATGTAAATTCCTTTCCAATTCAGTAAGTATAATGGTTAATCTGTTGTTTGGCTGTATTACATATATCTTTCACTCAATTTTTAAGCATTTTGGTTGCAAATAAAATATTTAGCTTTTTGTGTGAGGGCACCTCTAAAGTCTGACCACTATGCATGTGTTATTTAAGATGCTGGAAGGTAACAATAAAGTGTGATAAATTACCCATTTTGGGGAGACAAACTGGCAAAATGTTACCACTTGAATGGAAAAGTAAGGGCAAGACTGGCATGGTGACACTTATAATCCTAGCATTTTAGGAGGCTGAGGCAGGAGGTGTGTAAATTCAAGAATAACCTTGGCACTGTAGGTAGATCCTGTCTCAAAATAAATGAATAAATAAAAAGGGCTCTGGATATAGCTTAGTGATAGAGCACCCCAGGAACAACTCCCAATAGTGCCCCCCAAAAAGCATAGAAAATCCAAAGTAGGTGACTATCCTCAGACTTTGTTTTAGATCATGAGGAACAGTTCAGAAGGATTTTGCAGCATAAGGAGAAGATAGAATGTTCAGTGGCTTATCTATAATTCGGTTAAAGAGTGAGGAAGGGATTGGGTAGTGGTTAGACTTAAACAGATCAATTTTGTCATTTCATAGCTTGTTTTTTTTTTTTTTTGGTGCTGGGTGTTGAACTGATGGCCTTGCATATGCTAAATATGTGCCGTTTTACAGCTTTTTTTAATATTTTAAAATATAGTTTAATGATTAATGGACCTTTATTTTATTTATTGGTATGTGGTGCTGAGAATCGAACCCCATATCTCTTACATGCTAGGCAAGTACTCTTCCACTGAGCTAAAACCCCAGCCTGGCTACAAAGATTATTTAAATTTTAATGTTTTTTTTTTTTTTTTAATTTTATCAGTTTCTGTATCTTTCAAATATATGTTGAGTGAGTTTAAGACATTAAGTCTGATTAGGTCAAGTGTAATTTCACAGTGCTTTTTTAATATGTGTTAGCAGCATTATTCATTTTAATAAATCACTGTTTATTGTTTTTTATTTATTTTTTATCTTAACTCTTTCTGTGTTGTTGTTGTTTTCTTTTGTAGTATTGAGTATATGAACCCAGGGATGCTCTACTACTGATCTATGTCCCCAGCCCTTTTTATTTTTTATTTTGAGAGTGGATCTAATTTATTTAGGCTGGCCTTAAACTCATGATCCTCGTGCTTCAGCCTTCTGAGTAACTGGGATTACAGATGTGTACCGCCATGCCTGGCTCTAGTGCTTCATTTTATCTACCCGCCCCCTTTCTTTAATATCTACAAATTTTTTAGGCAATGAAATGAGCTATGGCTCTGAGGAGTCTGTTGGAGGTGAAAGGATTGTTATTATGAAGGCCAGGGGAAAAAAAGGAAACATTATGAATCACTGGTGTGAGAATTATATTCAATTTGAGACATTTTTGTTTGCCTTAAAATAGCATTTAATAAGTATTTGAAACTACTGTGATACATGGGAATTGAACATTCCCTAAAGGCTTGTGTATTGAAGGCTTGGTCCCCAATATAGCAATAGTCAGAGGTGGGGTGTTGGGATGGGATTGGATCATGAGGATTCTGACCTCATCATGGATTAATCCATTGACAAATGAATAATTTGATGGCATTATTGGCAGCTGGTAGAGACCTTAGGAGATGGGGCCTATTTGGGAAGTGGATCATGGGGCATGCCCTGGATAGGATATCTTGTCCCTAGTCTCTTCCTTGCTGCCCCCTGTTCTGCTTCCTGGCTGCCATGAGCTGAGCAGTTTCCCTCCACCACACCCTTCTGCCATGATGTTCTGCCTCACCTAAGCCTCAAAGCAATGGGGCCAATCAACTAGGGACCTCTGAAATCATCAGCCAACATAAGTCTTTCCTCCTTGAAGCTGTTTTTCTCAGGTATATGCCAACAGTGAAAAGTTGACTAACATAACTTTATTAAACCTTTTAATTTTTTCTATGAAGAAAAGTATTGAAATGATACATAAAATAAATACTATGTTGAAATTGATTATTTTAAAATACCTTAGGTTTTAGAGTTGAGGTTGGGTTTTAAACTTTCATGCTGTAATGGTATGACTTTGGGAGAATGTGTATTTTCTAATTCAGAACTTCCAGATCCAAAGCACTGATAATGTCTATCCTTTGTGACTCCATGGGGTTTTTGAAAAATTAAGCATGATATGTCTGAGACCCTGTGAGATCTTAAGAAGATAATATGTGAAAGAAGAACTATCGGATGATTATCTCAATTTTCTAACATAAGGCTTTGCTGAAAGAACGTGTTCAATACTTACTTGTTAATTTAACACAAAAAAAGGCGTCTGAGTAGTAGCATATATGACACAATAGAAAGATGTTTCTTAGTACCATAATTCTCAGACTGTATCACCACACAATTTGTATTTATAACCATAAGTATCACACAGTATACTGTTTGAAATAATGAGCTATACTTTTTTGGTACCAAGGATTGAACCCAGAGTCAGGCTTGCTATTTTGTAACAACTCACTCTCTCAGGGTCCCATGAGAACTACTTTAATCTAATGAAGGCAACACTCCCAATGGTCTAATCGCCTAGCACTAGGTTCTACCTCTTAAGGATACCACCAACTCTGTGCTGCGACACCAAGGCCAAGTTTCCAACACATGAACCCTCAGAGGGCATATTCAAACCATAGCAACCGCTGACTTTTCTGTTTTGTTTATCTCCCTATACCCTGAGATCCTAGTATAATACTTGATATGGAATAGGTAGATGGTAATATTTGTAAGATGAATGGTTATAGGTTGTAGAAACAAGTTCAGTGTAGATCTATGTTCAGTGTTGACTACATCTGCAATAAGATTCAGTTTCCCTAAATGTATAAAGAGTAAAATTTGCTAGAGTAAAATAAAATAACTCTTCTTGTGGTTTATATATGAAGTATCCCCCCCTTAAGCCTCATTGTGAGATAAAACAAGAATGTTTAGTGGTGAAATGATTAGGTTATGAGAGCCTTAACTTAATCAATGGGTTAATCCACTGATATAGCTTAACTGGGAGGTAGCTATAGGCAGGTAGAGTATGAATGAATGGAGGAAGTAGGTCACTGGAGGCATGCCTTCAGGGTTTATATTTTGTCCCTGGTTAGTGGAGCTCTGTTTTCTGGCTGTCATGTCCTGAGCTGCTTTCCTTAACCACACCAGTTTGCCTTAGATGTTTTGTCTCACCTGAGGCCCAGTACAATGGGGTTGGCCATCTCAGCACTGAGACCTCTGAAACCATGAGCCAAAATGGACTTTTCCTCCTCTATATTGTTCTTGTTAGGTATTTTGGTGACACAGATGCAGAAGCTGACCAAAACCACCCCATACTAGTCAACTTTTATATATTTGTGTGATTAGTAAGATGAGAGACACTTATGAGAAATTCAAGATAGTAAATTAAAATACAGACCAAGACTCATTTTAAGAGTCAAAAATTTCTTTAATAAATAAAATCTCAATTTTCAAAGGAATTTTGCAAATTCTTTTGTTGTTCTATCATTTGTATTGTATTGATAGTAATCCAGTTAATTGGGCCATGGTAAGGAGCTTAGAAATGTTTAGGATACATTAAAATTTTTGTTGTGCGGGTAATTACAACAAAACATGATCTGTTTATGAAATAAGTTTTGAAAGCAGTCATTATTTTTTTTAGATAACTAAATGTATGAATCAAGAAAAGTATCCCCCCAAAAAAGACGGGAAAAGGGATCATTTTAAACTTATTGTCTTAATTTTAAAATGTAAGATAACTAAAACATACCAATGAAATAAAATCAAGGAGATCTTTTCCTCATATGAATGTATTTATTTTCTATTGTAAAGCAGGGTTACCTTCAAAAATAAAATGACACCAACATGGTATATGACAATTTGGACCATGAAATTTCAATAGTCAATATTGACAAATCAGGGTTAACACTGTATTAAAGACCATTAACTAATACTCATTTAACAAACTTTTAATAGAGTGATTATATATCAAAATTGTAGCAATACCCAAGGTTATGCAAGTGTAGTTTAAAATTTTTTTTTTAAATTGTAGATGGACACAATCCCTTCTTTTTATTTTNTTTTTTTTTTTTTTTTTTTTACATTTGCTGCATTGGTCAACTCTTCCTGTAATAGAAGATTTCTCTGTAGCATGCAACACTATTTTATAGCATTTTATCCACAATAGAGATTCTTTTGCATTTGAAATCAATTATCTTATCTTAAACCCTGTCACTACTTTATCAGCTAAGTTTTGTAATATTTTCCATCCTTTCTTGTCATTTCGACAGTATTTACAGCATCTTTACCAGGAGTAGTTTCCATCTCAAGAAACCACCTTCTTTGCCCATTCATGAGAAGCAACTCCTCATCTATTACAATTCATCATGAGATTGCAGGAATTCTGTGACATCTCCACATTCTACATCTAATTCTAATTCTCTTACTGTTTTTACCATATCTGCAGTTACTTCCTCCACTGACATCTAGAGCCACTGCATGTCAACCATGAAGGTTGGAACCAACTTCTTCCAAACTCCCGTTACTGTTGATATTCTGATCTCCCATGAGGCATTAATGTTCTTATAGTGTTAAAAGATAAAATTACAATAAATCTAGATATGCACATCGTCAATTGGCTTCATTTGTAATTCTAGAATCAGGCAACAGTCTGGACCAAAAATAGTTCAGAATGACCTCTTCTACCAAATGGTTGGGGTTATATTTATAACCAGAGAATGGAAGTGATGTACAGAAAATGAAAGCAAGGCACAGAAATAGCTCAGCTGATTATAGCTCACATTTGTCTTATTTGAACATGGTTTGAACACTTTGCCACTTGTGATATGCTGAGATTCAGCTACTTGTTGTAAGAGTAGGTTACAGTCTGTTCATGTATCAAATTAGGTTATATTTCATTATGTACAGAAAAACCTTCAATTCTTTTGGTTAAAAATGTACAGAGACAGCTTAAGCTAAACTTAACAATGGCATTTAGAATGGTGAAACCTTTCCAGAAGTCTTCAATTTACTTTGCCCAGCTTCATCAAATAAATCACTATCTATAGTAGCTATAGTTTTTTCTAATGTGTTTCTAAAATAGTAAGTCTTGAAAGTTCAAATGACTTCTTGCTTCATGGGTGGAAGAATGGATATCATGAAATCAACATTAATTTCATTCTCTTTTTTCTTAATTTCATTCTCTATTAATCTCTGTCAGAGCATTGGGGTGACCAGGTGCATTGTCAATGACAGAAATATTTTAAATGAAATAATTTTTTTTTTCCTCTGAGCAATAGGTTTCAGCAGTGAGCAGCAAAAAGTAAACTATGCAGTTACCCAGGCTTTGTTGTTCCATTTGTACAGTGTTGGCAGAGAAGATTTACAGAGAAGATTTGGCCTTAGGATTTTTGGAATGATAAGTAATCACTCCCTTCAATTTAAAGTCACTAGCTACATTAGCCCCTCATAACTGAGTCAGTCTGTCCTCTGAAGCTTTGAAGCCAGGCATTGACTACTCTCCAGCTATCAGTCCTAGACACATCTTCATCTAGTACAAGTCTGTTGGATCTCTTCTTTAGTGTAATCACCTTATTTAATTATTTCTGCTAGAACTTCTGGATGACTTGCTGCAGCATCTATATCAGCACTTCTTGCTTTGCTTTGCAGTTTTATGTTATGAAGATGGCTTCTTTCCTTAAGCCTCACGACCCAACCTCTCCAGCTGCAGACTTTTCTTCTGCAGTATCTTCACCTCTCTCAGCCTTCCCTGAATTGAAGAGAGTCAGGGTTTTGTTCTGAGTAGGGATTTGGTGTAAAATAAGTTTGTGACTGATTTGACTTTTCATGCAGAACACTAAAATTTTCTTCACAAAATCTTTTGTCCTGTCTCACCTTTCTACTAAGCCTAAACATTTCTAGCTTTGGATTTATTTATTTATTTATTTATTTTTAATGTTTTCTTAGTTGGCAACAAACCTTTATTTTCCTTATTTATAAGAGAATCAAACCCAGCATCTCACATATGCTAGGCAAGTGCTCTACCACTGAGCTATGTATGTCCCCAGCCCTATAGCTCTGGATTTAAAGTGAGAGGTGTGAACTCTTCCTTTCATTTGAACATTTAGAGGGCACTGTCAGGTCATTACTTTGCTTATGTTTGATGTTGCTGTACCTTAGGGAATAGGGAGGCCTGAGGAAGTAAAAACAGATTGTGGACTGGCAGGTAGGTGGAATAGTCAGAACACACTAACTTTTATTGGTCAAGTTCAATGTTTTAGGATTGGGGTTTTTGCAGAGTAGTATAGAATTTGCCTAGCCTGGACAAGACCATGGGTTGGAACCTTAGCACCACAAAACCAAAAACAAAACAAAGTGTATTGTTTTATATGCTGTAGTTCGGTGCTCTTAAAACAATTACAATAGTAATATCAAATATCATGGATTATAGAACATAACAGATACAATAATAATAAAAAATTTTGAAATATCACAAGAAATACCAAAATGTGACAGAGACATCAAGTTGGCACATGCTGTTGGAAAACTAGCTGTGATAAACTGATTTGATGTTGGGTTGCCACAGACCTTCAATTTGTGAAAACAAAACCAAAAAAACAATGATTTCTGAAAAGCACAATAAAGTGATGGGCAATAAAGAGTGTTATGCCTTTAATTTACAGAGGGTACTAGAGTGGATCCCCAGGGAGCTTCAGAGTTTAAGTGCTCCACCCTCCTGAGTAGTGGATTTCCTACCCCTTTGATATGGTAATTCAAATTCAGGCAAATTTAGGGGAAGTATTTCCAAAGGTTAAAAAAATTTGGGGCTGGGATTGTGGCTCAGTGGTAGAGCACTTGCCTAGCATATGTGAAGCACTAGGTTTGATTCTCAGCACTACATAAAAATAAATATATAAAAATTCTCATCAACAACTAATGAAGATGTGTGTGTGTGTGTGTGTGTATAAATAACAACAACATCAAAGGAAAAAAAAACTTGGGGTTTGGGATGTAGTTCACTGGCAGAAGCTTCTCTACCATGTTCCAGGCCCTGGGTTCCATTTCCAGCATCAAAAATGTAAAACAAATCAAAACCCGACAAAGCAACAACAAAAACCCTGAAAAACAAACCATCAAAAGCTTAACTAAATTATTTTCCCTTAAACTTATTATGTACTTTTTTTGAGGACCATGTTGTCTTGTCAAACTAGACTCAAATACCCATGACTATGTTACATCAATTTTTTAGAAATTTTATTATTATTTTTTGTGGTCCTGAGGTTGGAAACCAGGGCCTCCTGCTTGCCCAACACTAGCTCTACCACTGAATAATACCTTCAGTCCCCTTATTAGTGTTGAAAGCCAATTTTGAAAACACTGCTATTGTGGTGAGGCCAGCTTCAAACTCACCAGGACCTTCTGGAAATCACTTGTTTCCAAGACTTGGATTAAGTGAAAAGAGCTATTTCCCATGAATCCATGATATACAAGGCATTGTTCTCCCTTGTTACTTACAAGGACACTGGCCAGAAGGGAGCGGTGACGGAAATCCTCTTTGGCCGGCTGCCAACTGCCCCCACGCGGCCAGGGCCTTGCTGCAGCACAGGGGCTCACGTGCCTGGAAGTTTGCTGGCAGCTGGAAGTGTGCTGGGGCTCCTTTGGCTGTGGCTCTCAACATCTCCCCCTCTCTGTTTAAACAACAAGCATGTGGCTTAGGGACCGTGCCTGCCTTAGGTTGTCCAATAGTACATATGGTTCTTACCCATAATCGGAAGAGCTGACCTCAAGCGTCAGCCTCCTGTCTTAGGTTGGTACCATTGCAATTGGATCTTACCCGTTATTGACTACCGGTTCAGCATACAGCCACACCTGTGGATAGGTCTTTGTACCAGCGGGGGGTGGGGTGGGGTGGGGTGAGGTTCTTTGCCTCACCTCTGTTGGCCCCCAAATTTTAGCTGAACGACCATGACAAGCAGAAGGGAGGAAGATACACCAAGCCAATTGACGGCTCCTTTTTGGAAAAAATTGTACCACTGATGACACCATCAGCAAAAATACCCCAACACTACCACAAGTTGCTGCACCAACAGATAGTTCACAATGCATACAAGTGAGTTCACAATGCATACAAGTGATACATAGTCCAGGCAAGTTCTGCAAGCAGTTCAGTGATGGCTATTGCAGAAGCTGTAGATTGGTTTTATCTTTGTCTTCACCGGCACTGGGATGAAGATAGGAATTCTGGCAATAATGGCTAAAGAAAAAATTATGTAACATTCCAGAAGGCACTAAAAGAAAACGATTTTCTTAACAATTTACATTATCTTTAAGAGAATTATCAAATATAATGAAAAGGAAAGGTGAAAGTAAACAAACAGATCTGTTAACCTTCTTTTGTGTTCACATATTAAAACAATCTTTAACAGCTGTTTACCCATTAAA
>NW_026000153.1:1002556-1033861 GCF_001458135.2 Marmota marmota marmota
TACTTTTTTTTTAAACCATTTTCCTTTATGTCACAGATAAAAATTGAAATAAAAATTCCTGTGGGTTTTTTTTGAAATGGGATTTTGTGTTGTCCAGACTGGTCTTGAACTTCTGGGCTCAAGTGATCCTCCCACCTGAGCCTCCTGAGTTGCTGGGATTATAGGCATGCATCACTGTATCCAGCTAACATTTTCTTTTTTGTAGAAAGGAGTTCTCTGCTGGGCATGGTGGCACATGTCTGTAATCTCAATGACTTTGAAGGCTGAGGTAGGAGGATCACAATTTCAAGGTCAGCCTAGGCAACTCAGAGAGACTCTGTCTCAAGAAAGCTAAACAAAAAAGTTTGTCAATGAGTCTTCTTAGATTCTAATTTACTTCATATTAGATATAATAACTTGTGTGTATCCCTATAAGTATAGATTTTCATTCTGCACATGTTTTGTTCTCAGGTGCACCTTCAGTTGAATTTTTAAATTCCCCACTTACAGCCATGGACCACCCATTTCTAAAAGCATTGCAAGGACCATCTACTTCTTCTCCAGAAACACTAACAAATGGTAATGAATTAGAGTGAGAAATATTTTTGGACGTAGTAAGCTTCTCTTCTTTCTACTATTTCCACAGTTTGACCTCAACGTTAAAATTTTATATTGGCACACACTGCAAGAAAGAAAGCAACTACATTTTTTATTGGGAAAAATAGATAAATCTGAGAATAACAAGGAATCTGATAATAATACTAAAAATTAAATTTTAGAACTTTTTCTTGTTCTATGGCTCTGGTGTTTGAATCAGAGTGCCCTCTAGTGGATTGATTACCTCCATACTTTGGATTCTCCCCAAGGGGATGTAATCCAGTGATAACCATGGGTTAGGAGGATTTTGCCATTCATACATTAAGAGCAAATAAATTCATTTTAAACAACTATTATTCTGTATTTCCTTTATTGAAAAAAAGAATGAAAATATTGAGGATAGAAATTAAAGATTTTTTGGTTTTTGTTTTGTCGTTGGTGGGGCTCCTACCTAGTGCTCCATTCATGCTAGGCAAGTGCTCTGGAAATTGGTATGGTATATTTTAGGTTTTAATATTTTAAAATGAGAACTTTCTTTGACTTTATTTGTATCTGCATACACCCTGACATTCTCCACAAGACATTCTAATGCTACTTAAAAAAAATCAACACTCAATGAAGCAAAAATTGAATGTAAAAAATGAACAACAACAACAACAAAACACAATCATGGCAGCTTTCAAGATTGATATGATTGTTGCATTAAGCCTCAGTTTAGAATGAGTGTAGGGGCAGCCATAGCATGGGGCACGTGAGATGATTAAGTCCTTTCAACTTATTGGAAAGGAGAAAGCACAAGTTTCCCAGTGCCAATGCATGGAATACCAACACTGAATTTTGAAGAAGTTGGTACAGTGACCTTCAATGATGCAGTGGCCAAGGACATCCAAAAAGAGCTTTTGAGAGCTACTTTTCAGCAAGTACAGACTATACATGCTAGTTTTCTGTAGTTGCCTCTGGTAAGACTGATCCATGTACCACTAAAATGCAAGTCTGGGAAAGGGAGTCTGCAAGGACATAGTTTAAATGGCCCAACCTGATCCAGGAATAGACCCAGAGTTTCCAGAGGTGTGGGTTTTCCTTTCATATTGTAAGCTTTCTCAACAAAGCTTTTGTGAAAGATAGTTGAGATATGGTTGCACCCTGTGGAAACTTACTGGGGGTTAGATGCTTTTATGGTTGCTGGTTGAGAGTGAATTTATATACTTTAGAAACCAGAAGAAGAGATGTCTAGATTGATATTTTGTTTTGGAAATGAAAGCATCCAATGAAGACATTCATTTGTACTGAAGGTGAACTTTTCTCCATAGGCTTTTAGATGATCTACAAAGAAAATTAGATTTTTCATACTGAAGCAGTTTTAAATTTCTTTTAGCCTACAAATTAGAACTACATTAATTTTACAAAATAAATACTATGAAAGATGGCTAAAATTCAAAGTGGATAGTATCATCATTGTGGTTGCCTATACAAGGCTTCAGTAAAGCCTCAGTAATGCAGACAGCAATGCATTACATCATGCATTTATCATACTTTTGTATTATATTATCCTTCATGTACAAAGCATAGCATGGATTTCTAGTTGTAATGTCAAAAGTTGGACATAGCTAAGTGTACTCATATGGAATAGCTACGTTGCGTTAATACAGCCAGTTGAATATTTGAGAGAATGTTTGCCGCTCTTGGTTTACTTCTGTCTTGTGATGCCATGCTTTCTTAAAAAGAATTAGGCATTGGGACTTCTTGGGCCATTTCTCATTCAGAAAATAAAACATCACCTAGCAGGAAGAAATATTTCATTGTATTTTTTTCAATTCTGGGGGAATATATGTCATAAATATGTCATTACTTAGTTTTTTTCCATGTCAGTAGGTACAAGTAGTCAAGATTCTTCCTTAAGGAGACCTGATGAGGATGACATGGCTTTCTTTGAAAGACGATATCAGGATAGGGTAGGTTTTTAAGGAAATTCATGGTATAAAAATTTAGTTATCACAAATATACTATAGAATGATTATACATTGAATTTGGAATGTCATAAAAAATAATTTGCAAAGTCTTTACTTATAGTTGGTGTTAGGCCTGGAGGTTTATGTAGAATAATTCAGAAAGAAGCAGGACTAATGAATAATGTGTTATATACTAAGATTGATTTATAGAGGTCATAAATATTGATTAATATACAAATAAAATAACAATATCAACTGTCAGCATATTTGTAAATTATATGGACTCCCCTCTGCCCTGCTGCTGGGAATTTAGCCCAGGGCCTCACTCATGCGAGGCAAGTTTTGTACCATTGAGCTATAACCCCATGCCCATGTGTATCTGGAATTTGTGTTTTCTTAAAGTACCAGATCTATTTATTTTTAAATTTAAAATATGTGATTGTCATGGAGAGGGGATAGAAAAAGGGTGGTTAACAGGTACAGAGGTATAGGAATAACTTCCAGTGTTCTGTAACATAGAAGGGTTTCTATGGTTGACAACAATAAAATGTACATTTCAACATAGCTAGTAGGATTTTGGAATGTTTTCAACACCTAGAGAAAATAAATGTTTAAGGTGATAGATATGCCAGTTACCCTGATGTCATTACACTTATGTACACGTAGTGAAATATCACACTGTGCCTCATGAATATATACAATATGTGCTCATTAGAAATAAAACATGTATCATAAGAACCGACAAATTGTCAAATGAAGATTGAATATACCTTGAATTCTTAATCTGTACTATTTCTTTTTACAGGTTTTTTTTTGGTTTCAAGTTAAAATTTCCTGATAGCTTTTTTTTTTTTTTTTTTTAAAAAAAAAAAAAAGACCACTAAACAAAGGTCTTAACAATTGCTAGGACCCAAGCAGTGTGGTATGATGTGTTCCCACTTTCAGTGATGGCCAGTTTCATCACTTCTCCCCAGAGTGTGAAGGCCTGGAGAAGAAGCATAGTGTTTTGTTCATCTTTGTATTTTTCCTAGTACCTAGTGTACTGCCTTATATGTACTAAGTTTTGCATAAGTAATTATTTATGGAAAATAAAAAAAAATTAACACATAATTGACATTTGCCTTCATGGATGTCAACTACAAAGACCTTTTTTATACTTCCAAAAGTTTCATAGCAGTGTTCATATTTGAGAAATTTGACTTTGGTTTTTGTTAAATGAAAGTCTGTTGGCTTAAGGCACTATGAGGGATGGCATTTCAGCTATATGGCAGAAACTGCTTCCTTTAGGACTGTTTTCTTGTTAGGGTATTATAATCTCCTCAACTAAGTAGCAAACCCCACAAATTAAAGACTATTTTTTTCTTTGTGGTGCTGGGGATCAAACCCAGGACCTCATACATGCTAGGTAAGCATTCTGCCACGGAACTACACTCCCAGGCCTCCTATCACTTTTTGTTGTATCCTCTATGACTCTTAGATAAGAGCTCATTGAATAACCACAGATATGAAAAAGAATACCAAATAAATTTACCATCCAAGAGCAAAGGAAATGAATGGGAGATAGATTAGCTTAGCTTTCCTGATGAAGACTTTTGAAACAAATGGGGAGAGTCCTGATCAGTGTTTAAGGCTTAACTGGACAGTAGAACTTTTTTGAGATGGAACTATCTGTGCTATAGCCATTCACCATAAGTGCTTCTGTGAGTCTAAATTTAAATGACTTAAAATTTGAAATGAATTACTTCAGTCACACTACCCACATTTCAAGTGCCTAGAAGCCACATGTGGCTAGCGATTGCCTTAAAGGACAGCACAGATATTAAACTTTTCTATCTTTGCTGAAAATTCTTTGGAAAGCTCTGGCTTAAGGTTGTCTCAGTTTGTTGGGACTGCTGAAACAAAATTCCTAAACTGGGTGGTTTGTATATAATTTTATTTCTCAGTTTTGGAGGTTGGGTGTCTTAGATCTAGGTGTGCAATTTCAGTGTCTGGTGAGGGCTGCCTTCTGGTCCACAGATGGCGCCTTCACATTATGCCCTCACGTGGTAGACAAGGCAAGGCAGCTCTCTGGGGCCTCCTTCACAGGGCGCTAGTCCCATGTACAAGGTGCCAGCTCTCATAACCTAATCCTTGCCTGTAGGTCCCACTTCCTAAGTTTCAGCATATGAATTTGGGGGTGGAGGTCAGAAACTTTTAGATCATAATAAAGAGAAAAGAGGTAGTAGGAGGACATCAGGGATGGAGATGAAATGTCCAGAGTGATTTTTAAAAACTGCTTTTTTTGCAGCCTCATTGAGGTTAGGGCTTATAATGGAATTGATCTTCATTCTTGGAACACACACATTCACAGATTGATTTTAATTGTTCTGGGTTCTAGAACTCTATGTCCTCCAGAGGCCTGGGTAGTGTGACAGTGTTGAAGAAATGCCAGTGTATTTGCTTGTGGGAAGATAATGAAAGGAGTTCTTATTTATGAATGTTTTAAAGGATATTCCAGGCCCATCCAGAGTGCAGTAAACCTGGAATGTCTGGATTTATGTGATATAGTTCATAACTCCTCAGCCTGTGTGATTGATGGCTTTATGAGACAACTTAAAACCTGTCTAGCCTGTATGATTAATGGTGTTCAAATCTAAGAAACCCCAACAGGAATGATTTCCTCTGAGTTGACATGTATCTCACACATCAGTAGTCCCTGTCTTTTACTCCAGAACTGTTGAGAGGAAAGGGACCATTAGCAAACTGTATCTCTTGGTTCAGGATCCCTCTCAAGAGCAGTGCTATGTGGGTATCTGGGTTTTGCTTCTATCCTTTGCCAATCACTGGTAACATTTGGTGTGGGAAGAATCTTATAATAAAAGTAAGTTGGTTTGGACAGTTGAAGCCTTGGTGGTAACATGGTTTAGCAGCTACTTTCAGAGGTTATTGAGAAGTTGCTTCTTTTATATATCAGGTCAGATTATTTTCTTCTGCTGTGATGATGCTTGTTCTCTTTTCCCCAAGAAAGGAGAATTTTAGTAAGGAAACAATTATGAAAGATCTGCTAGGTGCAAGGTACTTTATGCAGGAATTAATTGTTTTAAACATTTTTTTAATAACTTTATCTTATTTATTTATATGTGGTGCTGAGGATCAAACCCAGTGCCTCACCAGTGCTAGGCAAGCACTCTACCACTGAGCTACATCCCCAGCCCCAGGAAATAAATATTAAAAGAAAGGGAAAGTAGGAGAAGGAGGTACTTGGGACTCTAGATGGATGTATTAAGTATTATTTTAAGTGAGCAAACACTACTTTTGTTTGTTGTTTTGCATGTTTGCTGCATTTTTTTTAAAAAAAGAGTTAATATAATTGGGCATGGTGGAACACACCTGTAGTCCCAGCCACTCAGGAGCCTGAGGCAGGAAGATTGGAAATTCCAGGTCAACCTCAGCAACTGAGTGAGCCTTGTTTCAAAATAAAAAAATAAGAAGGCCTGGGGATGTGGCTCAGTGGTAAAGTGACACTGGGTTCAATTTCCAGTAGTCGTTCCTACCAAGTGTTACTGCAAATCTAACATTTGGCTCTAAATGAGAGGAGACAGGGGGAGCAGCAATTGTTGAGTACTTATTGATCAATTATATTGATCTATATAATCTTACTTATACCTTCACAACAACTTTGAGACATAGCTATTACTATGACTTTTTTTAAAAACAAATGAGAAACTATTGGTTAAATTACTTGCCCCAAATCTTTAATAAAGAGGTAGAATTCAAATGCTCTTCTTTCGCCCCCCAAAACCGGTAATCTTTGCCTTAGAGTAGGGTGTCCTTTGGAGGTCCTTCAGATGACCTGTTGACTGATAACAGTGTGTGACAGTGACATGAATGCATGGTTCCTGAATGAGGTTTGTTTCACAGAGGAGAGAGAAAATAATGAGGGAGAAGTACAGGTTAGATTTATTACTTTTATTATTGGGAATTTGTTGCTTTGATTTGATGGGATTGGATAGACTGGTTTTACCAGGTCCCTTCTGGTTTCTTCACACTATCCCTCCCAGGTTGGAAGCTAGGAAGCCTTGTCTCCACCTGCCATGCCCTTTATTTTCTGTCCCCTTCTCTTGCCTATGAAAATTGAGGTGTGTGAATATGAGTGGGGGTAAGAAGTAGGTGGGCTTGTGCTCTTCTTTGTGTTCTTTAATCCTATGGGAAGCGTTTACATGTGTCTGAAATGTTAGAAGGCTGCCACTTTGTGAATGTATGCGGCTGCTTTGCTTGAACTCCAGTGGAGGAGTACAAGGCCTTTGGGAATATAGACACCAGAATTACAGAGAAGCATCCTTAAAGGAGTCCAGGTGTCAGAGACAGTCTGGCTGGCTTAGGTGCATTCTGAAACTGTAGGCAATGTGCACAGGCTGGATGTATAGTTAGGCTTTTAAGTATTAAAAAAATTTCTTTAATAGCAATTCAAGTTAATTGATCCTCTCTTCTAAAGCAATATTTATTTATATATTATTTTTATTAAAATGCTTCTGTAAAGTTAAAATCACAGCATTTAAAAACAGGCAATCATGTCTCTTTAAGGATCGGATTTTGTCAACACGCATAAATCAAAGGCATTCCTGTATATCAGCGGCAAATCCTCTGAAATGGAAATGAGGACAACCACTCCATTCACAATATCCTCAAAAAAAAATAAAATAAAATACTTGGGAATCAACCTAACAAAAGAGGTGAAAGACTTATACAATGAAAACTACAGAACCCTAAAGAGAGAAATAGAAGAAGATCTTAGAAGATGGAAAAATATACCCTGTTCATGGATAGGCAGAACTAACATCATCAAAATGGCGATATTACCAAAAGTTCTCTATAGGTTTAATGCAATGCCAATCAAAATCCCAACGGCATTTCTTGTAGAAATAGAGAAAGCAATCATGAAATTCATATGGAAAAATAAAAGACCCAGAATAGCAAAAACAATGCTAAGCAGGAAGTGTGAATCAGGCGGTATAGCGATACCAGACTTCAAACTATACTACAGAGCAATAGTAACAAAAACAGCATGGTACTGGTACCAAAACAGGCGGGTGGACCAATGGTACAGAATAGAGGACACAGAAACCAATCCACAAAACTACAACTATCTTATATTTGATAAAGGGGCTAAAAGCATGCAATGGAGGAAGGATAGCATCTTCAACAAATGGTGCTGGGAAAACTGGAAATCCATATGCAACAAAATGAAACTGAATCCCTTTCTCTCGCCATGCACAAAAGTTAATTCAAAATGGATCAAGGAGCTTGATATCAAATCAGAGACACGCCGTCTGATAGAAGAAAAAGTTGGCTACGATCTACATACTGTGGGGTCGGGCTCCAAATTCCTCAATAGGACACCCATAGCACAAAAGTTAATAACTAGAATCAACAAATGGGACTTACTCAAACTAAAAAGTTTTTTCTCAGCAAAAGAAACAATAAGAGAGGTAAATAGGGAGCCTACACCCTGGGAACAAATCTTTACTCCTCACACTTCAGATAGAGCCCTAATATCCAGAGTATACAAAGAACTCAAAAAATTAGACAATAAGAGAACAAACAACCCAATCAACAAATGGGCCAAGGACCTGAACAGACACTTCTCAGAGGAGGACATACAGTCAATCAACAAGTACATGAAAAAATGCTCACCATCTCTAGCTGTCAGAGAAATGCAAATCAAAACCACCCTAAGATACCATCTCACTCCAGTAAGATTGGCAGCCATTATGAAGTCAAACAACAACAAGTGCTGGCGAGGATGTGGGGAAAAGGGTACACTTGTACATTGCTGGTGGGACTGCAAATTGGTGCAGCCAATTTGGAAAGCAGTATGGAGATTTCTTGGAAAGCTGGGAATGGAGCCACCATTTGACCCAGCTATTCCCCTTCTTGGTCTATTCCCTAAAGACCTAAAAAGAGCATGCTACAGGGACACTGCTACATCGATGTTCATAGCAGCACAATTCACAATAGCAAGACTGTGGAACCAACCTAGATGCCCTTCAATAGACGAATGGATAAAAAAAATGTGGCATTTATACACAATGGAGTATTACTCTGCATTAAAAAATGACAAAATCATAGAATTTACAGGGAAATGGATGGCATTAGAGCAGATTATGCTAAGTGAAGCTAGCCAATCCCTAAAAAACAAATGCCAAATGTCTTCTTTGATATAAGGAGAGTAACTAAGAACAGAATAGGGAAGAAGAGCATGAGAAGAAGATTAACATTAAACAGGGATGAGAGGTGGGAGGGAAAGGGAGAGAGAAGGGAAATTGCATGGAAATGGAAGGAGACCCTCAGGGTTATACAAAATTACATACAAGAGGAAGTGAGGGGAAAGGAAAAAAAACAAGGGGGAGAAATGAATTACAGTAGATGGGGTAGAGAGAGAAGAGGGGAGGGGAGGGGAGGGGAGGGGGGATAGTAGAGGATAGGAGAGGCAGCAGAATACAGCAGACACTAGTATGGCAATATGTAAATCAGTGGATGTGTAACTGATGTGATTCTGCAATCTGTATACGGGGTAAAAATGGGAGTTCATAACCCACTTGAATCAAAATGTGAAATATGATATATCAAGAACTATGTAATGTTTTGAACAACCAACAATAAAAATTATATAAAAAAAAGGATTTTGGCTTTAGTATATGGCAGCTTATTAACTGTGTGACATGGTTGTGATAAATAAGGCCTGAATCCAAATGAGGTATGTGCAATCTTTTGTTCCTTAGAATGGTCTACTACTTAGTAAATAAATGAATGTTTTAAATTTACAGGTAAAAATGGAAAAGGCAGCTAAGATGAAAGGAAAATCTCCGTTGCCGTCAACTACAAAACCTTCGTGAAGGCTGTTGGACAGCTTAAAACCATCATGCAAATGCGTCTTTCTGTTCACTAAAATGTAATAATAGAGTTCATCTTCTCTCAAATTATTTACTTTTTATTAAGTAAATATGTCTTTTTGGCTGTTTTGTTCATTTATTGAATGGAAAAATTGCCTTATATTATTTTGATAAAAATAAATGATTTACTACTTTTATATACTTTTTCTCTCTCTTGGGTAGGGAAGTTAGGTTATTCTCATAGAATTCAAACTGAAAATACAGTAAATATATTTAGTCTATTATAATTTAACTTTTCCAGCCTATTTAACAAATTAAAGACATTATCAATGTTTTTCAATAAACATGTCACTTTCTCATTTAAAATTGAAAGTTAAAATTATTAAATTTTTTCTTTTTTAAGTTTTGGAAGGTCTATTTATTTTTTTAAATAAAAAAAACTGCACTTTAGAATTATGCAATAATTTTCTAGAGATATCCACTGATTTTTTTACACTGGTAACTAACTATCTGCTGTATAAAGAAAGAGGAAGCAAGAGCACAATGTACACAGAGGGCTGATTCTGTAGATGGTAAGATCACTGAGGGTCCAGCTGCATGTTCTGGGGCCAGGCCAGAAAGTCACACCAGACAGGAGAGAAGCAAGGAGCAAAGTCTTATATATGAGTTGACACCTTGGGTTTGTGTCAACTAAAAGGAGACTTGGGAAATTGTAGTGGCACCCCCTTTCTCCACAGAAAATCTTAACTGCGTTTTTCCAGAAATCTTCACCATGGCTGATTTTATGACTGTTAATAAAATAGTTCAATGAGATAAACTTCCTATTTTCCTGTTGCCCTAATTTATCTGGCCTCTTTCCTGGAAGAAATCAGCACTCCAGGTGCTGGACACCCCCTTTACTAGTTTTTCACAAATATATATCTAGTATAGTAGTTTGTAGAAATGTGTAAACAAGGCCTCTGGCTTTGAGCTGGGGATTCACAGAGATGTCTATTAAGATAAGAGAAGTTACCAATTAGGCTCAGTGGTGACAGCTGGCAGGGGGAGGAAAGAAAGGGGAGAATAAGCTCTCCCCTTCTCAGGTGTTGTCTTTGAAGGGTTAACTTGCCCAAAACAGTGAAAGAAAAGGTGCTTTTATGTGGACTTCTGCAGACTGTGAACTTCTGAGCCCCTCCCATTATATGCTGGGTATAAAATTCTGAAACTACCTGTACTCAGGGTTCAGGGGATTGATTGATTACAGCAAAAGCTATGCTGTCTGAACCTGGCTGCAGCCAAAGAAAACTGTTTCCTGCTGTCTTCGGTGCCTTGCCTTGTCTGTCCCTACAACAAAATGGAGCCTTGGTTTGTGGCTAGAGTTGGTATTTTGGGATGCTGAGTGACATTTATGGCAATGGGAGCTAGGAGCAATACCAGGGTACTTAGATGGATCCAGGTTTGTGTGCGGGCTCCATCATTATCTGTGTGTCTCTGGGCACTGCACATGGCATTCTATACCTCTTTCCTTTTGAGATGAGATGATGATAACTAGTATCTCCAAATATTCTGGAGGTTTGTGTGTGTGTGTGCACGTGCTCGCACACTACTTTACAAATTTATTGTAGGGAAAAATTACTTTTCTGCACACAGTTTTATGTTTCCACTTTGTAAAACCAGACAACTTCAACAGAGGTCAGAATTATAAACAGTCCCTTCTACAACCTAATCAGGACTAGAAATTCCCAAAGTTCAAAAAGTAGGAAATTGTGGGATGTGAGGAAGTGTAAGGAGAGCAGGAGCTGAGCAGCCAGCTATTCAAGGGGGGCTAAGCTCATCCTTTTTGCCATGCACACAGCTGCATTTAGATTCTATAGCAAGAGGGGCTTATTTTTTCTTGAAACTCTCTTCTAGAGGATACTAATATAATACTGAAAAGCACACTTTTGTTTGGAATGAGTCATCAACCTACTTAATGAGAATCAGAATGCCTAGGGAGACAACTCCATCACATATTATCATACAATAAAATTAATCTGAAAAATTAATGTTGTACACATTGTTGTTTTTCCAAACTGAAGGGGAAAGATGTGGAATGAACTCAGTGTGAACAGACCAATCTCATTTTTGCCTGAACTCCAAATGTTCTCGACAGCCTAACTATTGTAATAAGGAAGAAATAGTGTATAGTCTTCAGACTGCATCCATAGGACTGGGGTTTTCCTGCAATAAGTGGTTTTTATTTTAATTTGCCATAAACAAAATTGCAATCAGAAAAAATGAAAACCTCAACACTTTTTCTGACTCTTTGTTCTTATAGAGTGTATCAAGGTTTGTAAAAGAGAGTCTCTGCAGGAATTAACTTTCAGTGCCATAGAACCACTTTCTACATACCCCTCCTTTTTTTTTTTTAAAAAAAATGAGCAGGTTATCTTTGTTTTAGGAGATATGGCCCAGCATTTCATTGTTGGTTAAGACCTAGGCACATGACACAATTGCAGGCAATGAGATAGAAGGAAAATTTGCTGGGGTCCTCTGGAAGATTGCTTGGCTCTTGCAAGGATATGAAGCAGTGACTGTAGAAATAAAGAGTGAGACCAGACTCACTTTACCCATTGCGAGATAGACTTTGGTCAGGTCTCCATTTATCACGAGGCTTCCATAAAACCTTTCTCTAAGCTGTTCATGATGTTGGTGCTTGTAGTGCCAGTTCCAGGAGAGGCTGAGCTGGAGGATCACTAGAGCCCAGGAGTTCAAGTCCAGCCTGGGCAACATAGAGAGATGCCAACTTTCAAAAAGGGAAAAATACAAAGATTCTAACGCTAATCAATGGACCACAATGGTGATTTCGGTCCTTTGAAATCCATTTTAGTGCAGATCCTTGGTTAGAGATTCTGAGCATTCCTCTTTATTCACTCTGTAGTTACTGTTAAGGGATAGTAAATGACTACCCCTGTGAGAAAGGATCAGGGGCCCCTCCCTTCTATTCTGGGCTTTCAACTTGAACCACCTTAGATCTGGAAACCAGCTGAGGAACTGTGATTTTTCCTTCCCATGATTGATGTCAGCCTGCTACTTGTCAATTCTTAGGTTCTTCTTTTCTATCTTTTTTTTTTTTAGTTGTAGATGGACAGAATGTCTTCATTTATTTTATTTGTTTGTATGTAGTGGTGAGGATCAAACCCAGTTGCTCACATGTGCTAGGCAAGAGCTGTACCACTGAGCTACAACCTCAGCCCTCTCAGATTCTTTATGAAGGGGGAGGGGCAGTAATACAAATCAAATACCTTTCTTTTTTTTTTTTTTGTATCAGGGATTGAACTCAGGGGCTTTCAAACACTGAGCCCCAGCCCCAGTCGTATTTTGTATTTAATTTAGACACAGGGACTTGCTGAGTTACATAGTGCCTCGCCTGTTGCTGAGGCTGGTTTTGAGCTTGAGATCCTCCCAGCCAAATCAAACATCTTCAATCGAGGTACTTCTGTCTTGCCCCCTGGAACATCATGAACATCAACTTGTTCAGACTCATGCCTTGGTGGTCATTAAGTTAATTATCAATCAATAGGCTCATTTGATTAGAAGAGGCACAGATAATCTCCCTATTTGAGGTCAACTAATTGGGAACTGATTTGGAACCTTAATTATATCTGTAAAAATTCTTAACAGGAGTACCTAGATTACTGTTTGAACAACTGGGAAAAGATGTGTGCACCTAGGTCAGGTGAAACTTGGAAACATCTTAATTTCACCTCCCACACCTCCTACTGTTTGGGAGTAGAAACAATGTGCTTATCGGAACTAGATGAACCTGTGTTTACCATATGGCAAGTGAATTCAAAGCTAGTAAGCACTGTGCTACAGTATGGAATTGAAGGCAGGGGTGGTGTGGAGGTGGAGGCCATGCCCTGGACAAATGTGAATAGTATGAGTGGTACAAGCTGTCCAGTGGAGGCCCAGAAGCTTGTCCAAGGGCGAAAGGGGTAGTAGCAGAGTCCCTGATATCCAACCCCAGCCTGAGAGGAGGCACCAGGCAGGCACCTGCCTATATGCTGGGAGTACTCCCAGGTCTGGCTTCCTAAAGCAGGACTAAGTAAGATAGAGCTAATGCCCAGAGACTCCTCATGGGTGACTTGATTTTCGCTTCCACCTCTGATACAGACCAACCCTTAGTATTGCAAGTAGAATTCATATTCATGATGAAGGCATCACCTGGGGCTTTACACAAGCATTTTTGCTCCTTCAATTTGAATCCCTTTCATAGGTAACCTCTCATTTCCCCGCCCAGCATTACGTCACTGGGGCTGGGGCGGGGGGCGGTCCCAGGATAGAAAAGCAGAGCTGCTGGCTGAGGTAGTCTTTCCTAAACCAAGAGCTCTGGCCTCCTCTTGCTCCAAAGAGGCCTTCACCTCAGCTCCTTCACCAGCTTTGGGCATCATGCGTGAAATCGTGCTCATCCAGGCAGGCCAGTGCGGCAACCAGATCGGCGCCAAGGTGGGCACATCGCTGGGGAGTGGACCCTGCGTGACACAGGCCAGGGCAAAGGGTTCCAAGGATAAGAGTGGACTGAGGGGGGGAGTCTGGCGTGCGCGGCTACCAGGTGTGCCAGGGCGGCACATGAATATGGTGATGGAGCTAGGTGTGCCTTGAATCAGTGACCTTTATATTACCTAGGGACACATCCATCCTTTGTGGGCACACGTTTCCTCATGATGGCCACTTTCTTCCTCTGCCACTCAGATGCCCTCCCAACACCATGCCTACCCTCCTTCACCCATTCCTTGCCAGGGTTAGGATCCAGAGGACAACATGTACATGCCTGCCAATGACCTGTACCCTTCAAAGCTGCCTGAGGTTTGTGCAAGGAGTGAGGCCACTTGATCCTTGGTCCTGCTAGAACCCATCCTGGGACCCATCCATCAGCAGGGATTCAGGGACATTCAAACTTGCCTGGAAGGACAGCCCCACTGTGCCCACTGCTTCCTGCAAGAGGTTCTTGGTCGCCCCTTCTCTCCCAATGTGCTTCCAGCCCATCAGTCTGTGACCATATATGGCTCGTGCCCTGCAGACTTCCAAGCCCCTAGGAAGCAACTGATATGGGAAATAGACCAGCTCTCTGGTCTTAGTCTGACACTCTTAACTCTCTGACCACTATGCCAAGGCCATTCTAGTGACAGGATGCAGGGCCATGAGTGATTTTTTTTTTCATTTCAGTTTTGGGAGGTCATCAGTGATGAACATGGCATTGACCCCACAGGCAGTTATCATGGAGATGGTGACTTACAGCTGGACAGAATCAATGTGTACTACAATGAAGCAGCTGGTGAGTATATGCATATTAAACTTACTTCCCATACTGTGGCAGAGGAAAAGTCCTAGGTGCATAGAAATGACAAAGGAATGCATTTTTGCACATTCATATAAAATGCCAACCTCAAAAAACAGACTTCATAGTTCCTTAATAGTCCTTTTTTATTTAACACGACTAAGCATGCACAGCATTTTTTTTTCCCTTTTCTCTTTTTCCCTTTTCATTCCTTTGTCTCAAATGTTGGAATCTTCTGTAATGAATTCTTCTGTGAGAACTACGTAGAATTATGACCCTACCCATGTTTCTTTACCAAGCACAGGTGTAAGTGAGTTTTTGTTCCTGCAGGCAATAAATATGTTCCTCGGGCCATCCTAGTGGACCTGGAGCCAGGAACGGTAGACTCGGTGAGATCGGGACCATTTGGCCAGATATTCAGGCCAGACAACTTTGTGTTTGGTATGTCCTCATGGTCCATGGGACTGTGACTCACCTTCTTCCTGACAGCCACATACTTCACAGTTCTCAGTGTTCTGTGCCCAGGTGAGACTGTGTCCACAGATGGCCCCAGTCCTGGCCTAACCCCTTGCATGGGGGTGGGGAGATATCTCTGGTCACTCTGGACAACTCAGGATTTCATGTCAGCCTCCTTTACAACAACCCCTGAAGGGAAAGACTCAAGAGCAAGAAGAGCTTTTAATGAGGCTTAATAGGCTACAGGTCACTTGAAGGGACCAGGGAAAACAGTGAACCAAATTAAAGTAATGAAGGCCAAAAGCACAGCCTGTGACCAAGATTCAGACAGCTGCCTAGAGTCCCTCTTTCCCTCTGATCACACTGTGCCTTCCTCTTGCCTAATCCTACTGCATGAGAGCAGTGAACAAGGTTCCCCTAATTGCCGAGGCAGCTGAATTTAGTTAAATATTTTCTCTTCCTCAACTTGTTTTTTTTTCACCTTAGGATGATCCCCAGCATTTTTCAGGTTCACTGATAACATTCAGTCTTGCACACAGTCTTAGGTGACCAAAGCATATCTAAAAGCTTTTGTAAGACTAGTCCCACCTTCTCCACAGTGCAAATGACAGCATCCAGAATCCTTGTCCATTTGTGTCTCATATTCTCTTTCCTGTGGCAGGCCAGAGTGGTGCAGGGAATAACTGGGCCAAGGGCCACTACACAGAGGGAGCTGAGCTGGTGGACTCCATGCTGGATGTGGTGAGAAAGGAGGCAGAGAGCTGTGACTGTCTGCAGGGCTTCCAACTGACCCACTCGCTGGGGGGCGGCACTGGCTCGGGCATGGGCACCCTGCTCATCAGCAAGATCCGGGAGGAGTACCCAGACCGCATCATGAACACCTTCAGCGTTGTGCCTTCACCTAAGGTGTCAGACACGGTGGTGGAGCCCTATAATGCCACCCTATCTCTCCACCAGCTGCTGGAAAACACGGATGAAACCTTCTGCATCGACAACGAGGCCCTGTATGACATCTGTTTCCGCACCCTAAAGCTGACCACCCCCACGTATGGTGACCTCAACCACCTGGTATCAGCCACCATGAGCGGGGTCACCACGTGCCTGCGCTTCCCGGGCCAGCTGAATGCAGACCTGCGCAAGCTGGCCGTGAACATGGTGCCCTTCCCCCGCCTGCACTTCTTCATGCCTGGCTTCGCGCCCCTGACCAGCAGGGGCAGCATGCAGTACCGCGCCCTGACGGTGCCCGAGCTCACCCAGCAGATGTTCGACGCCAAGAACATGATGGCCGCGTGTGACCCCCGCCACGGCCGCTACCTGGCAGTGGCTGCCATCTTCCGAGGCCGCATGTCCATGAGGGAGGTGGACGAGCAGATGCTCAACATGCAGAACAAGAACAGCAGCTACTTCGTGGACTGGATCCCCCACAACGTGAAGACAGCCGTGTGCGACATCCCACCGCGGGGCCTCAAGATGTCAGCCACCTTCATTGGCAACAACACAGCCATCCAGGAGCTCTTCAAGCGCATCTCTGAGCAGTTCACTGCCATGTTCCGGCGCAAGGCCTTCCTGCACTGGTACACAGGCGAGGGCATGGACGAGATGGAGTTCACTGAGGCCGAGAGCAACATGAACGACCTGGTGGCCGAGTACCAGCAGTACCAGGATGCCACTGCTGAGGAACAGGGAGAGTTCGACGAGGACGAAGAGGAAGAGGTCGAGGAGGCTTAGGAACTTCTCAACCTCCTTGGTCAACTTGTTGTCCACTAGCTCCTCTGATTGTCAACTAAGCTGATCAGGTGTGTCTCTGTCCAAGTGCACTGTACTGATAATATCTGTACTCGTAATTCAGGGCTCCATACTCTCCCAATTTTCCTTCTTGCTGTTCTCAAAGTTTCAGGATTTTCTTTTTCATCAGGATAGGTTTTCTGCTTCAATGCTTTTGAGCAGTATTCCTGTTCCTTTAGTAAAGAGATGAAACTTTTTTTTTTTTTAATCTTCCGTTTCCCAAAGTATTCAAATAAAGATATTCTCAAAAGCAATCTGGGAATGATGGTGTTCCAGAATCATGTGAATTTGTAGAATCTAGGCCTTTTAGGTAGGGACTTCTCTTTCTCTGAATTCTTTTGAACAATGTGTTGAATACAAAGAAAAACAAGTGCTGTTTTACCTATCAGATAAACAGTATACTCTAAGTTGGAGGTGTTCTAAAAGAGCAGGCAGGGACACAACAGAGTTAGGCCTAAAATGTATTTGAAAACCACAGCAGGAATTTAAGAGAATGATGGAAGCTAACAATTTAACATTTTTAAAAATTTTTTTATTTTTTTACAACAATCTTTTGTTTTTAATATTTTATTTATTTATTTAGTTTTCGGCAGACACAACATCTTTGTTTGTATGTGGTGCTGAGGATCGAACCCGGGCCGCACGCATGCCAGGCCAGCAGGCTACCTCTTGAGCCACATCCCCAGCCCTAACATTTTTTTTTTTAATTACGTCTTTCTACCTATTGAAAGCAGCCTCCAGTTTTAATATTCTGATGGATTAGGATCCCGTTTGGAGAGAGGAAAAAAGCTGGGAAGGCAGGTGAACTGAGGTATGCAGTAAGGAAGGGAGTTTCTGAGGCTCTAGGATATGGTGGGAATAGGCAGCAATACAATCAGCCCTGTGCTAAGGAACCACTAAGACATGAAAGTCCTTACGGGTGGCTTCATTTGTAGATAGTGTTTTGCTAACTTGTTGAATGCAAAATGCAAGTGTAAGTTGTTTGCCTTCTGGCATCAGATGAAACTTTTTAAATAAAAGGTACATTAGAGCCTGGGGTTGTGGCTAAGTGGTAGAGCACTTGCCTAACATCATAAGTAAGTAAAGGTATTGTGTCCATCTACAACAAAAGATAATTTTAAAAATATCTTTAAAAAAAAAACAGTTATAATGACACGTCTTGGAAAACCCTTCCTCTCCCCAACATTTCAAGAAAATCTAACTGCCATGTTTTTCCCCACAACTTGCTCCTAGGACATTTTTATATTCATGGAAAGTTTATACTGCTACCTTACATGAGGGTGAAGCCTGCTAGAGGTTCTGACCACTCCATAGGTTGGTGGAAGGGGGATCAATTAACAGTGGCACACATTGTATTTGGAACTACACTAGGGAACAATTTGGAAAACTGAAAGCAGGTGAGGTGATTTGGTGGATACTTCTTTTGGTGTTTTTTTGTTTTGTTTTGTTTTTGGTACTGGGGATTGAACTCAGGGGCACTTGACCACTGAGCCACAATCCCAGCCCTATTGTGTATTCTATTTAGAGACAGGATTTCACTGAGTTGCTAAGTGCCTCACCATCACTGAGGCTAGCTTTGAACTTGTGGTCCTCCTGTCTTGGCCTCCCGAGACACTGGAATGACAGGAGTGCACCACAGATCCCTGCTTGGTGGATACTTTAAAAGAAAAAAGAAGCCAGCTAGGCTGGGAAAGTAGGAGGAGCACTTGTCTAGCACTTGCCCAGAGGGAGGTCTTGAAACTATCAGTTTTTCCTTCCAAGACCATGCAAAACTGCTAACCCTAAACACCCTGATTTTCATGGGGGGAGGTGGGAACCTGTTTTACAGTTTAGCTATTGTGAATTGTACTGCTATAAACATTGATGTGGTTGTGTCCCTGTAGTATGCTGTTTTTAATTCATTTGAGTGTAGAGCGAGGAGAGGGATAGCTGGGTCAAATGGTGGTTCCATTCCAAGTTTTCCAAGGAATCTCCATACTGCTTTCCATGTTGGCTGCACCAATTTGCAGTCCCACCAGCAATGTATGAGTGTATCTTTTCCCCCATATCCTTTCCAACACTTATTATTGTTTGTATTCTTAATAGCTGCCATTTTGACTGGAGTGAGATGATATCTTAGAGTGGTTTTGATTTGCATTTCTCTAGTTGCTAGAGATGTTGAACATTTTTCATGTATTTGTTGGTTGATTGTATATCTTCTTCTGAGAAGTGTCTGTTCAGGTCCTTGGCCCATTTATTGATTGGGTTATTTGGTTTTATTGGTGCTTAGCTTTTTGAGTTCTTTATATACTCTAGAGATTAGTGCTCTATCTGTGTGAGGGGTAAAAATTTGCTCACAAGATGTAGGCTCTCTATTTACCTCACAGATCGCCTTTTGCTGGGAAGAAACCTTTTAGTTTGAATCCATCCCATTTATTGATTCTTGATTTTAATTCTTGCACTATAGGAATCCTATTAAGGAAATTGGGGCTGAATCCCACATGATGAAGATTAGGGCCTACTTTTTCTTCTATTAGATGCAGACTCTCTGGTTTAATTCCTAGGTCCTTGATCCACTTTGAATTGAGTATTGTGCATGGTGAGAGATAGGGGTTTAATTTCATTTTGTTGCATATGGATTTCCAGTTATTCCAGCAACATTTGTTGAAGAGGCTATCTTTCCTCCAATGCATGTTTTTCGCACCTTTGTACCCTTCAGTAGATGAATGGATTAAAAAATGTGGCATTTATACACAATGGAATTTTACTCAGCAATAAAAGAGAATAAAATCATGGCATTTGCAGGTAAATGGATGGTATTGGAGACGATAATGCTAAGTGAAGTTAGTCAATCCCCAAAAAACAGTTTTCTCTGATATAAGGAGGCTGATTCATAATGGGGTAGGGAGATGGAGCATGGGAGGAATAGACGAACTCTAGATAGGTAGAGGAGTGGGAGGGGAAGGGAGGGAGCAGAGGGTTAGCAAGGATGGTGAAATGTGATGGACATCATTATCCAAAGTACATGTATGAAGACATGAATTGGTGTCAACATACTTTATATAGAACCAGAGATATGAAAAATTGTGCTGTATATGTGTAATAAGAATTATAATGCAAAAAAAAAAAAAAAAAGAAAAAGAAAAGAAAGAAAGAAAACCCATTTATCCCATTTTAGAAAGCTTTGAAAGGTGGTGATGGGTGAGCTGCAAGCTCCTTCCAGCTGCTAAAGCTGGCAGAGGACATGCCCAAGCTTTACACAACCAAGTATTTGGGGATGGGGGTGGACATCTCAAGGAGAAGTTCCTTTTCTCAAATGCAGTCATGGCTAAAGCATTAGAAATGAAGGTGAGGCAGCTTGAGTGGACTGCTTCTGCTGGGCGCCCTGGATTGTTGCTTTCACCTGGTGTGTGGAGGACAAAGCCTTCTCCAATGCGCTGGAATCCTAGGACTCTGGCTGGAGGAGCCTTCAGACTGAAGTGAAAGCTTTCTTTCCATAGCAGCTACAAGTAAACCCGAAGTGCCATCAATGGGTTAAATGTATGTGTTCTATGGAGCAGGACATGGCTGGTCTCACCAGGATGATCTATCCTGGCAGGTTCTATCATCTCCCTAAGCCACTGTCCTTCATCTGCAAAATGGGGGCAATCATAGTTTCTTTCCCATGGTTTTATTCTGGGGACAAAATGAGAAGATGCATGGAAGGTGCACAGCATGGTGTATCTGTAGGCACATAGCACTTGAGTGTGGTCACCTCTGCTATTGCACCTTAGGAAAGTCCTTATGATGATCAGCTCTTTGATTATATATTCTAACTTATGAAAGTCTTTATGAAGGTTCTGCTTGCTTACAGCATACTGAAGAACTGCTCTGACTTGGGAGCAGAATTGATTTACCCTTGTTGACTGAGACAAAACCTCCAATTGGTAGATTTTTCCCCTAAGAAAAGGTTTGCAAAATGTGAATAAGATTTGCCTAGAAAGGGTTAGACTCCACTCTTTTGGAGTCTTTACCAAAGACTTGCCTTTGTTAGCACTGCATAATTCTGTTTGAAATTCATCCTGAGCAAAGTCTTATGCTCACTGCTTTCTTTTCAGAGAATGCAATTAAAGCAGCTCTTTGGAACAGTAGGATAGCCAGCAGAGGGAAAAGTCACCAGGGCATTAGGAATGGGCAGGGCAAACTCACTGCCCCTCAGGCAGGAAGAGGACTAGAAGTGGAAGCTCCAAGAGTCATCCTTCCCTCAATGTCTACCTCCAAGTAACCTGGCTTTTCTATTCTTCATATAGGTCAGAAAGGTCAAGGTTTCTTTTCCTAGGTCCATTCATGTCACTCCAACTAGTGTACAGCTCACATTGGCCTGCCCTAACAGGCAAGGTCCATCTTAGCACTGGTGGCCAGACTTGAAGAGCCAAAGAAGCTGCAGGAGAGGCCATTACCACCCTTCTGAAACCCAGAAAATGGACAAGGTCTAGTCCAGTAACACCCCTCATTGCCAGTCTGGCAACACATCCTCCAGTAAACCCACCAAAGTCCCAGTCCCCTGTGGAAAGGAGCATGCCCCCATCAGCCCTTCCCTGTGTGATGGTTAACTTTGTGTCCATTTGAATGGACCTCATAGTGCCCAAATATTGGATCCAATACTGTTCTGACCGTGTCTGAATGTGTTTGGGGATGATGACAGCATTTGAATCCATAGGGATTTCCTTCCCTAATGTGAGTGGGCCTTGTCCAATCTGTTGAAGGCCAGAATGGAATAACAAGGCTGAATAAGAGAGAATTCCTTCTGCCTGATGGCCTTCAACCTATCCACTTTTGTCAGCCTTGGAACTTGGCCTAAAACATGGGCTCTTATTAGGTTTTGAGCTTGCAGCTCCAGGATCCACTATAGAATTGCCTCTTGTGGTTCTCTGTCCTTTGAACTCAGACTACAGCCACCCAATTGGCTCTGCTGGATCTCCAGGTCGATGACTCGCGCTGTAAAAATTGGGATCTGTCAGCTTTCCTAACTGCATGAGCCAATTCCTCCTAATCTGTCCCTCTCTTTCCTCATACACACATCCCCTACTGGTTCTGGTTCCCTGGAAAACTCTAAAAGACTCCAATACCTCTGCTAACAATGGTTCTGAAAGCTGGTAGAGGGAGCAACCTGCCCCTGATGTCATGCCAACAATTCATTAATGTCTCCTGAGGCCCCTGTCACCTGCACCCACACCAGCCTTCCATCCAAAACAAACAACAACAACAAAAAAAACCCAGCAGTTACTGTGTGACTGTGTGTTGTTTTCTTTTTTGTCTTCAATGTACCAATGCCTCCTCATTAAAGCCTCATAAATAGTCCGATTTAGGTGGAGGGCTCGGTGGGCAGCAGCGGTGGCTTTAGGGAGGCCGCAACGCGAAGGCTGGGGACAGGGGACCAGTAGGCGTGTGCGCCGCAGGCACAGCAACAGCCTAAACGACCCCCCCGGGGCCAAGATGCCCCAGGGCCCGGATGCCCGGGGGTGCGCCTCTTCCGGATTGGGCGGGGCCGCGGGGCTGGGTCGCCGACCTTCCCGGGGCAGGAAGCCTGGGCCGCCTCAAGGAGGCGCCAAAGGCTGCGGGGCTCAGCCACCTGGCCGCCCTTGAAGAGGCTCCCGCCGGGGACCCCGCCTGAGGGAGGTCAAGGCAGCGGAGAGAATGCGGGAAGGCGCGGAGGATGGAGGAGTGGAAGGAGGAGGGCGAGGAGGAGATCCAGGAGCACGGGCCCGAGCATTGGCTCCCCAAGTGGGAGCGGCAGTGCCAGGCCCAGGCAGAGCAGGACCAGCAGCTGTCCCCTGAGCTGCAGGAGGCGGCGGCCGCCGCGAAGCCCGAGCACAAGCTGCACCAGCTGTGGCACCTCTTCCAAGACTCAGCCACCGCAGTGGCCCAGCTCTACAAAGACCCCGTGTGCCAGCAGCCAGCACTTTCTCTGTGCTCCCTTTCAAAACGCAACTGCCGCCGACACCAACCTCTACCAAAAAAGCGTGGAGACCCATCAGCGAAGTTTTGATTTTGGAGTTCAGATTGCTATCAGCGAGGCAATGAGGGTGCGCTGGCTTGGGATCAAAAACGCAGAAGAACCAGATTTCATCAGCTTCCTGGGTGGAAAGTTACCTCCAACACCAAACTCTACAGCTCCCCAAGATTGACTGGAGTGTCCCCAAACTGAGTTACTTCAAAGGAAACTTCTCATCTGGAGAGACTGATTTGTAACCCTTCCTGGAGGCAGGAGCTCAGCATATTTCTGTGGAAAATTGGTGAAGAGTGTGCCTGTGGACCCATTTTCACGTTTAGGTTTAGATCCAGATAGATTTTTTTTCCCATCAGAGTCAACACTTGCTCTAGAAATGTTGAAATAAAATGTAAGAATATTGAAATAAAATGTAAGAACTGCAATTTTTGACTGTTAGATAGCCTATCCTAAAAATATTTTTATAAAATTTGAGCTTACTGGGGTTACAATAACAATTTTTTTTTCCAACACTGAGTAGTTTGTTGCTTTACACTTTCATGTTGTACATGTTTTCTTACACTCTTGAGTCAAGGGAAGTTCTTATGTCTTAGAACTCTGTTATGGTTATAGTTGCTTGGAAAGCCTGCTCCATGACAATTAAGTACAACAGGTAATTGTTGGGTTAGTTCTCATGAGAACTGGGAACTGCCTTTGACACCCTTCATTATCTAGTGTGCTGTCCAGAATGAGAGTTGATGAGCCAAGTGAGAGGGTAGATTGAAGAGTCATCGATGTTCCTTCTGCCTGTTGTCCCTCAGGTCCTCCTTGCTTTATAGTCAGGATCACCAGAGATGCAACTAGTGGACAGGTCCATCACCACCTCCCTAGCCAGATGTGTCATCAAAAGACATTCTCAGTTAAGGAGCTTAGTGTTCTTGGCGAAGCCGGGGCAATGCTGTCAGTGATAAGTCTGTTGCTCGTTGCTCTTTAATGCAGACTTCCATATAGAACTGTAGACTTAGCACCTGTACCATCGCATGTCAAAATTGATGCTAAAACCCAGCAACAAAATAAGAAGACTTGGTTGAAATCAAGATGAAAACCTGGATCACAAACAGAGACTAAGCAGGTAGAGGTAACTAGTGAGTTAGATAATGAGTCCTGTTAAAAGGTAACATTTCTGGGCCATAGAAACTTTGTTTCTAAAACAAAGTTAACCTGCACATAAAATGAATGGGATATGTAGAAAGTGCTTCTATAGTACTGGAAGTTAATTCCTGCAGAGACTCTCTTTGACAAAACTTGATTCTATGCTTTTAATCAGAACAAAGAGTCAGAAAAAGTGTTTAGCCTTTGACTTCCTGATTGCTAGTTTGTTTATGGCAAGTTAAAATAAAAACCACTTATTGCAGGAAAACCCATGTTGTATGGATGTAGTAGACTATATACTATTTTGTACTTATTACAATAGTTAGTCTGTTGAGACCTGTCGCGGGCCAGCCATGGACTATATGTGAACTATGAGCATGAGTACATGAGTGGACTGGACTGATGTTGCCTGTTTGGGCTGTGCACATATGTGTCCTTTTCACTTGCTCTGCCTATGATCCCCACACAGCACCTAAGATTGGTGTGGCCTTCCAAGATGTCAGTCAATCTGCTGACAAGATATCAGGATATCAGGAAGCTAGACTTAACCCCTTGAAAGCTGACGGAGCTTATTGGGATGGAAATTACTCAAGTGTCTTCCCCACAATAAAAAGGGACTTTAGAATGTCCTCCTCCTCTTTTGTTTGCCTCCCAGTGGGAGCTGGAGCAGAGGAGCCATCATTGAATGGTATTTTCTCTATCTCGGTTTGGTTATTTCTGCCAAATTCACCTGGAGTGGCCCTGAATGACTTATTCGCATGTGGTGGAAGAGAATATTTGGAGTTCAGGCAAAAATTAGATTGGTCTGTTCACACTGAGTTCATTTCACATATTTCCCCTTCAGTTTGGAAAAACAACAACGTGTGCATAGTTTGTTTAATTTTATTGTATGATGATATGTGATGTAGTTGTCTCCACTAGGCATTCTGATTCTCATTAAGTGGATTGATGACTCATTCTATACTAAGGTACGCTTTTCGGTATTATACTAGTATCCTCTAGAAGATAGTTTCAAGAAAAATAAGCCCCTCTTGCTATAGAATCTAAATGCATTCGAGTGCATGGCAAAAAGGATGAGCTTAGCCCCCCTTGAATAGCTAGCTGCTCAGCTCCTGCTCTCCTTACACTTTCTCACAACCTATGTTTTTCTACTTTTTGAACTTTGGGAATTTCTAGTCTTGATAAGGTTGTAGAAGGGACTGTTTATAATTCTGACCTCTGTTGATGTTGTCTGGGTTTTACAAAGCAGAAACATAAAAGTGTGTGTAGAAAAGTAATTTTTCCCTACAATAAATTTGTAAAGTAGTGCGCGCACGCAGACACACACACACACACACACACACACACACACACACACTCACCCCTCCAGAATAGTTGGAAATACTAGTATCATCATCTCATTTCATAAGGAAAGAATGCCATGTGCAGTGCCCAAAGACACACAGATAATGACAGAGCCGGCACACAAACCTGGATCCATCTAAGTACCCTGGTATTGCTCCTAGCTCCCATTGCCATAAATGTCACTCAGCATCCCAAAATACCAACTCTAGCCACAAACCAAGGCTCCATTTTGTTGTAGGGACAGACAAGGCAAGGCACCGAAGATAGCAGGAAACAGTTTTCTTTGGCTGTAGCCAAAGAAAACTGTTTCATGAACTACTAGTTCAGGTAGTTTCAGAATTTTATACCCAGCATGTAAGGGGAGGGGCTCAGAAGTTCACAGTCTGCAGAAGTTCACATAAAAGCAATTTTTCTTTCACTGTTTTGGGCAAGTTAACCCTTCAAGGACAACACCTGAGAAGGGGAGAGCTTCTTCTCCCCTTCTTCCCTCCCCCTGCCAGCCAGTTGGTAACTTCTCTTATCTTAGAAATGTAGACATCTCTGAGCCCCAGCTCAAGGCCAGAGGCCTTGTTTACACATTTCGGCAAACTACTATACTGGATACATGTTTGTGAAAAACTAGTAAGGGGGTGTACAGTACCTGGAGTGTAGATTTCTTCCAGGCTATGGGCCAAGTAAATTAGGGCAACAGGAAAATAGGAAGTTTATCTCATTGAACTATTTTATTGACAGTCCTAAAATCAGCCATGGTGAAGATTTCTGGAAAAACGCAGTTAAGATTTTCTGTGGAGAAAGGGGGTGCCACTACAATTTCCCAAGTCTCCTTTTAGTTGTCAGGAACCCAAAGTGTCAATGGCATACATAGACTCTGCTTCTTGGTTCTCTCCTGTCTGGTGTGACTTTCTGGCCTGGCCCCAGAACATGCAGTTGGACCCTCAGTGATCTTGCCATCTACAGAATCAGCCCTCTGTGTACTTTGTGCTCTTGCTTCCTCTTTCTTTATACAGCAGATAGTTAGTTACCAGTGTAAAAAAATCAGTGGATAACTCTAGAAAATTATTCCATAATTATAAAATGCAGTTTTTTAAATTTAAAAACATAAATTGACCTTCCAAAACTTGTAAAAGAAAAATTAATGATTTTAACTTACAATTTTGAATGAGAAAGTGACACGTTTGTTAAAAAACATTGATTACATCTTTAATTTGTTAAATAGGCTGGAAAAGTTAAATTATAATAGACTAAATATATTTACTGTATTTTCAGAGTTTGACTTCTATGAGAATATCCTAACTTCTCTACCCGAGAGAAAAAGTATATACAAAGTAGTAAATCATTATTTCAATCAAAATAATATAAGACAATTTCTCCTTTCAATAAATGAACAAAACATCCAAAAAGACATATTTACACAATTAAAAAGTAAATAATTTGAGAGAAGATAAACTCTATTATTACATTTAAATGAGCAGAAAGACATATTTGCATGATGGTTTTAAGCTGTCCAACAGCCTTCACGAAGGTTTTGTAGTTGATGGCAACGGAGATTTTCCTTTCATCTTAGCTGCCTTTTCCATTTTTACCTGTAAATTTGAAACATTGATTTATTTACTAAGTAGTAGACCATTCTAAGGAACAAAAGACTGCACATACCTCATTTGGATTCAGGCCTTATTTATCACAAGCATGCCACACAGTTAATAAGCTGCCATATACTAAAGCCAAAATCCGATCCTTAAAGAGACATGATTGCCTGTTTTTAAGTGCTGTGATTTTAACTTTACAGAAGCATTTTAATAAAAATAATATATAAATAAATATTGCTTTAGAAGAGAGGATCAATTAATTTGAACTGCTATTAAAGAAATTTTTTTAATACTTAAAAGCCTAACTATACATCCAGCCTGTGCACATTGCCTACAGTTACAGAATGCACCTAAGCCAGCCAGACTGTCTCTGACACCTGGACTCTTTTAAGGATGCTTCCCTGTAATTCTGGTATCTATATTCCCACAGTGTTCTTCCCAAAGGCCTTGTCCTCCTCCACTGGAGTTCAAGCAAAGCAGCCACATACATTCCCAAAGTGGTGGCCTTCTAACATTTCAGACACATGTAAACCCTTCCCATGGGATTAAAGAACACAAAGCAGAACACAAGCCCACCTGCTTCTTACCCCCACTCATACTCACACACCCCAATTTTCATAGGCCAAAGAAGGGGACAGAAAATAAAGGGCATGGCAGGTGGAGACAAGGCTTCCTAGCTTCCAACCTGGGAGAGATAGTGTGAAGAAACCAGGAGGAACCTGGTAAAACCAGTCTATCCAATCCCATCAAATCAAAGCAACAAATTCCCAATAATAAAAGTAATAAATCTAACCTGTACTTCTCCCTCATTATTTTCTCTCTCCTCTGTGAAACAAACCTCATTCAGGAACCATGCATTCATGTCACTGTCACACACTGTTATCAGTCAACAGGTCATCTGAAGGACCTCCAAAGGACACCCTACTCTAAGGCAAAGATTACAGGTTTTGGAGGTGAAAAGAAGAGCATTTGAATTCTATCTCTTCCATTTATTAAAGATTTGGGGCAAGTAATTTAACCAATAGTTTCTCATTTGTTTTAAAAAAAGGCATAGTAATAATAGCTATGTCTCAAGCTTGTTCTGAAGGCATAAGTAAGATTATATAGATAAAGATCTGGATACTCAATAAGTACTCAACAATTGCTGCTCCCCTGTCTCCTCTCATTTAAAGCCAAATGTTAGATTTGCAGTAACACTTGCTAGGAACAACTTCTGAAAATGGAACCCAGGGTCACTTTACCACTGAGCCACATCCCCAGGCATTTTTATTTATTTATTTTTATTTTAGAGACAAGGCTCACTCAGTTGCTGAGGTTGACCTGGAATTTCCAATCTTCCTGCCTCAGACTCTTGAGTGGCTTACAGGTGTGTTCCACCATGCCCAATTATATTAACTCTTTTTTTTAAATGCAGCAAAAATGGAAAACAACAAACAAAAGCAGTGTTTGCTCACTTAAAATAGTACTTAATACATCCATCTTGAGTCCTAATTACCTCCTTCTGCTACTTTTCCCTTTCTTTTGAAATTTATTTCCTGGGCCTGGGGATGTAGTTCAGTGGTAGAGTGCTTGCCTAGCACTGGTGAGGCACTGGGTTTGATCCTCAGCATCATATATAAATAAATAAGTAAGATAAAGTTATAAAAAAAAAGTTTAAAAAATTTATTTCCTGCATAAAGTGCCTTGCACCTAGCAGATCTTTGAAACTTATTTCCTTATTAAAATTCTCCTTTCTTGGGGAAAAGAGAACAAGCATCATCACAGCAGAAGAAAATAATCTGACCTGATATATAAAAGAAGCAACTTCTCAATAACCTCTGAAAGTAGCTGGTAAACCATGTTACCACCAAGGCTTCAACTGTCCAAACCAACTTATTTTTATTATAAGATTCTTCCCACACCAAATGTTACCAGTGATTGGCAAAGGATAGAAGCAAAACCCAGATACCCACATAGCACTGCTCTTGAGAGGGATCCTGAACCAAGAGATACAGTTTGCTAATGGTCCCTTTCCTCTCAACAGTTCTGGAGTAAAAGACAGGGACTACTGATGTGTGAGATACATGTCAACTCACAGGAAATCATTCCTGTTGGGCTTTCTTAGATTCGAACACCATTAATCATACAGGCTAAGGGGAGGGGGTATAGTAAAGGATAGGAAGGGCAGCAGAATACAACATACACTAGTATGGCAGTATGTAAAAAAGTGGATGTGTAACCCATGTGATTCTGCAATCTGTATACAGGGTAAAAATGGGAGTTCATAATCCACTTTAATCAAATGTATGAAATATGATATGTCAAGAGCTTTGTAATGTTTTGAACAACTAATAATAATAATAAAATCATACAGGCTAGACAGGTTATAAGTTGTCTCATAAAGCCATAAATCACACAGGCTGAGGAGTTATGAACTATATCACATAAATCCAGACATTCCAGGTTTACTGCACTCTGGATGGGCCTGGAATGTCCTTTAAAACATTCATAAATAAGAACTCCTTTCATTATCTTCCCACAAGCAAATACACTGGCATTTCTTCAACATTGTCACACTACCCAGGCCTCTGGAGGACATAGAGTTCTAGAACCCAGAACAATTAAAATCAGTCTGTGAATATGTGTGTTCCAAGAATGAAGATCAGTTTCATTATAAGCCCTAACCTCAATGGGGCTACAAAAAAAGTATTTTTTAAAAAAAATCACTCTGGACATTTCATCTCCCTCCCTGATGTCCTCCTACTACCTCTTTTCTCTTTGTTATGGTCTAAAAGTTTCTGACCTCCACCCCCAAATTCATATGCTGAAACTTTGGAAGTGGGACCTACAGGCAAGGATTAGGTTATGAGAGCTGGCACCTTGTGCATGGGACTAGTGCCCTGTGAAGGAGGCCCCAGAGAGCTGCCTTGCCTTGTCTATCACGTGAGGGCATAATGAGAAGGTCCATCTGTAGACCAGAAGGCAGCCCTCACCAGACACTGAAATTGCACACCTAGATCTAAGACACCAAACCTCCAAAACTGAGAAATAAAATTGTATACAAACCACAGTTTAGGAATTTTGTTTCAGCAGTCTCAACAAACTGAGACAACCTTAAGCCAGAGCTTTCCAAAAGAATTTTCAGGAAAGTAGAAATGTTTAATATCTGTGTGTTCCAAGAATGAAGATCAGTTTCATTATAAGCCCTAACCTCAATGGGGCTACAAAAAAAGGCAGCCGCAAGCCACATGGGGCTTCTAAGCACTTGAAATGTGGGTAGTGTGACTGAAGTAATTCATTTCAAATTTTAAGTCATTTAAATTTAGACTCATGAAGGCACTTATGGTAAATGGCTATAGCACATATAGTTCCATCTCGAAAAAATTCTACTGTCCAGTTAAGCCTTAAACACTGATCAGGACTCTCCCCATTTGTTTCAAAAGTCTTCATCAGGAAAGCCAAGCTAATATATCTCTTACTCATTTCCTTTGCTCTTGGTAAATTTATTTAGTATTCTTTTTTCATATCTTAGGTTATTCAATGAGCTCTTGTCTAAGAAAACATAACAAAAAGTGAATGGAGGCCTGGGAGTGTAGTTCTGTGGCAGATGCTTACCTAGCATGCATGAGGTCCTGGGTTTGATCCTCAGCACCACAAAGAAAAAAATGGAGACAGGAGTCTTTACTTTTATGGAGTTTGCTACTTAGCTGGAGAGATAATAATACCCTAACAAGTAAACAGTCCTAAAGGAAGCAGTTTCTGTCATACAGCTGAAATACCATCCCTCATAGTGCCTTAAGCCAACAGACTTTCATCTAACAAAAACCAAAGTCATATTTCTCAAATATGAACACTGCTATGAAACTTTTTTTTTTAGAGAGAGAGAGAGAGAGAGAGAATTTTAATATTTATTTTTTAGTTTTCGGCAGACACAACATCTTTGTTTGTATGTGGTGCTGAGGATCGAACCCGGGCCGCACGCATGCCAGGTGAGCACGCTACCACTTGAGCCACATCCCCAGCCCTGCTATGAAACTTTTGGAAGTATAAAAAAGGTCTTTGTAGTTGACATCCATGAAGGCAAATGTCAATTATGTGTTAATTTTTTTGATTTACCATAAATAATTACTTATGCAAAACTTGGTACATACAAGGCAGTACACTAGGCACTAGGAAAAATACAAGGATGAACAAAATACTATGTTTCTTCTCCAGGCCTTCACACTCTGGGGAGAAGTGATGAAACTGGCCATCACTGAAAGTGGGAACACATCACACCACACTGCTTGGGTCCTAGCAATTGTTAAGACCTTTGTTTAGTGATCTCTCTCTCTTTTTTTTTTTTTTTTTTTTTTTTTTT
>NW_026000153.1:1038171-1045392 GCF_001458135.2 Marmota marmota marmota
GCAGGGTCCAAGAAGCAGCCTCCGCAGGCTCCGCAGCCCTGGGCCAGGGCGGTTCCGGGAGCCGGAACTCGGCCTCCCCGCGCTCGCTGTTCGCTCCGATAAGATCAGGTTCTAAGAAGCACCCATGCACTGAACCCTAGCAATCTGTCTGCAAGCCGCAGGCAAATGGCAGCCTGAAATTACCTGTTCTATGGCTGAATGAGCTGTGGTCAGTCGAAAACAGGGATGGTGACGTCAGCTTTCCAACATGGTGGCTGCTGGCCTCCTCTGTGGTCTGACTGGTGTGGAGAACCGAGATGGACCGCTTCCTTCCCCTGTCTCGAACCCAGAATTCAGCCCTGAGTACGGTGCTTGCATGGCTGGCAGAAACTGCAGCGCTGTATCCCTGCGTCGCTATCTCCTCGTTTCCCAGCACGCGCTGCAGACTCTAGCCGCGGGGCGGTTTGCTGAATAAGCAGTGTTACCCTCCGTGCGACAAACCTCTCGAGTTTGAGTCCCCGTAGCCGATCCTCGTGCGATGGAAATCCTTCCTCCAGGTTCCGGAGCACCCCACTATTGCTGGAAATTCCTAACAAGATAGTCTTTAGCCGTCCTGACTTGTCATACTCCCACACAGTGAAGCAGCACACAGGGGCAATGCACTCCCCTCGCCGCCATCTTAATGGTACTCGTGATCTCTCTTTTTTAAAAGCTATCAGGTAATTTTAACTTGAAACCCCCCAAAAAAACACTAAAAAAATAGTACAGATTAAGAATTCAATTTATTCAATCTTCATTTGATAATTTATCATTTTTGAGAGAGAGAGAGAGAAAATTTTTTAATATTTATTTTTCAGTTTTCGGTAGACACAACATCTTATGTGGTGCTGAGGATCGAACCCAGCGCCCTGCGCATGCCAGGCAAGTGCGTTAACACTTGAGCCACAACCCCAGCCCCAGATAATTTATAATTTTTTATGATACATATATTTTATTTCTAATGAGCACATAATTGTATATATTCATGAGGCAAAGTGTGATATTTTACTACCTATACATAAGTGTAATGACATCAGGGTAACTGGCATATCTATCACCTTTAACATTTATTTTTTCTAGGTGTTGAGAACATTCAAAAATCCTACTTGCTATGTTGAAATGTACATTTTATTGTTGTCAACCATAGGAATCCTCCTATGTTACAGAATATTGGAAGTTATTCCTTCTACCCAACTACACCCCTGTACCTGTTAACCAACCTTTCTCTATCCCCTCTCCCTGACAATTGCATACTTTAAATTAAAAAATAAATAGACCTTGTACTTAAAAAAACACAAATTCCAGATACACATAGAGGATGGGGTTGTAGCTCAAAGGTACAAAACTTGCCTTGCATGAGTGAGGCCCCGGGCTCAATTCCCAGCAGCAGGGAAGAGGAGAGTCCATATAATTTACAAATATGCTGACAGTTGATATTGTTATTTTATTTGTATGTTTAATCAATGTTTATGACCTCTATAAATCAATCGTAGAATATATCACATTATTCATTTGTCCTGCTTCTTTCTGAATTATTCTATGTAAACCTCCAGGCCTAACACCAACTATAAGTAAAGACTTTGCAAATTATTTTTTTTGATATTCCACATTCAAAGTATAATCATTCTATAGTGTATTTGTTATAAGTAAATGCTTAATACCAGTGAATTTCCTTAAAAACCTACCCTTTCCTGATATCGCCTTTCAAAGAAAGCCATGTCATCCTCATCAGGTCTCCTTAAGGAAGAATCTTGACTACTTGTACCTACTGACATGGAAAAAAACTAAGTAATGACATATTTATGACATATATTCCCCCAGAATTGAAAAAAATACAATGAAATATTTCTTCCTGCTAGGTGATGTTTTATTTTCTGAATGAGAAATGGCCCAAGAAGTCCCAATGCCTAATTCTTTTTAAGAAAGCATGGCATCACAAGACAGAAGTAAACCAAGAGCGGCAAACATTCTCTCAAATATTCAACTGGCTGTATTAACGCAACGTAGCTATTCCATATGAGTACACTTAGCTATGTCCAACTTTTGACATTACAACTAGAAATCCATGTTATGCTTTGTACATGAAGGATAATATAATACAAAAGTATGATAAATGCATGATGTAATGCATTGCTGTCTGCATTACTGAGGCTTTACTGAAGCCTTGAATAGGCAATCAAATGATGATACTATCCGCTTTGAATTTTAGCCATCTTTCATAGTATTTATTTTGTAAAATTATAATGAAGTACTAGCTTGTAGGCTAAAAGAAATTTAAAACTGCTTCAGTAAGGAGAATCTAGTTTTCGTTGTAGATCCTCTAAAAGCCTATGGAGAAAAGTTCACCTTCAGTACAAATGAATGTCTTCATTGGGTGCTTTCATTTCCAAAACAAAATAGCAACTTAGACATCTGTTCTTCTGGTTTCTAAAGTATATAAATTCACTCTCAACCAGCAACCATAAAAGCATCTAACCCCCAGTAAGTTTCCACAGGGTGCAACCATATCTCAACTATCTTTCACAAAAGCTTTGTTGAAAAAGCTTACAATATGAAAGGAAAATCCACACCTCTGGAAACTCTGGGTCTATTCCTGGATCAGGTTGGGCCATTTAAACTATGTCCTTGCAGACTCCCTTTCCCAGACCTGCATTTTAATGGTACATGATCACTCTTACCAGAGGTGACTACAGAAAACTAGCATGTATAGTCTGTACTTGCTGAAAAGCAGCTCTCAAAAGCTCTTTTTGGATGTCCTTGGCCACTGCATCACTGAAGATCACTATACAAACTTCTTTAAAATTCAGTGTTGGTATTCCATGCATCAACACTGGGAAACTTGTGCTTTCTCCTTTCCAATAAGTTGAAAGGACTTAATCGACCTCACCTGCCCCATGCCGTGGCTGCCATTACACTCAGTCTAAACTGAGGCTTAATGCAGCAATTATATCAATCTTGAAAGCTGCCACGATTGTCTTTTTTTTGTTGTTGTTGTTCAATTTTTACATTCAATTATTGCTTCATTGAGTGTTGATTTTATAAGCAGCATTAGAATGTCTTGTGGAGAATGTCAGGGTGTATGAAGATACAAATAAAGTCAAAGAAAGTTCTCATTTTAAAATATTAAAACCTAAAATATACCATACAATTTCCAGAGCACTTGCCCCAGCCTGCATGGAGCCCTAGGTAGGATGCACACCACCAACAAAACAAAAACCAAAAAGCCTTTTGATTTCTATCTTCAATGTTTTCATTCTCTTTTTAAATAAATGAAATATGGAATACTAGTTGTTTAAAATGAATTTATTTGCATTTAATATATGAATGGCAAAATCCTCCTAACCCATGGTTATCACTGGATTACATCCCCTTGGGGAGAATCCAAAGAATGGAGGTAATCAGTCCACTAGAGGGCACTCTGATTCAAACACCAGAGCCATAGAACCAGAAAAAGGTCTAAATTTTAATTTATATTATTATTATCAGATTCCTTGATATTCTCAGATTTATCTATTTTTTCCCAAATAAAAAATGAAGTTGCTTGCTTTCTTGCAGTGTGTGCCAATATAAAAGAAAAGTAAAACAAAAGGCTAACTTTGAGGTCAAATTGTGTTACATAATAGTAGAAAGAAGAGAAGCTTAGGAAGGAAACCAAAGCTCAGTATTCTTACTATGTCCAAAAATATTTCTCACTCTAATTCATTACCATTTGTTAGTGTTTCTGGAGAAGAAGTAGATGGTCCTTGCAATGCTTTTAGAAACGCGTGGTCCATGGCAGTAACTGGAGAATTTAAAAATTCAACTGAAGGTGCACCTGAGAACAAAACATGTGCAGAATGAAAATCTGTACTTACAGGGGTACACACAAGTTATCGTGTCTAATGTGAAGTAAATTAGAATCTAAGAAGACTCATTGGCAAACTTTTTGTTTTGTTTTGTTTTGTTTTGAGAGAGTCTCTCTGAGTTGCCTAGGCTGACCATGAAATTGTCATCCTCCTACCTCAGCCTTCAAAGCCGTTGAGATTACAGGCATGTGCCACTATGCCCAGCAGAAAACTCCTTTCTACAAAAAAGAAAATGTTAGCTGGGTACAGTGATGCATGCCTATAATCCCAGCAACTCAGGAGGCTGAGGTGGGAGGATCACTTGAGCCCAGAAGTTCAAGACCATTCCTGGCAACACAAAATCCCATCTCAAAAAAAAACAAAAAACAAACAACAACAACAACAACAAAAAAACACACAGGAATTTTTATTTCAATTTTTATCTGTGACATTAAGGAAAATGGTTAAAAAAAAAGTATTTTTGCATTTTTCAACACCTTTCTCCAAAACATTTTTTTCTATGAAAAAATATTGTCCATTAATGTACCTATGTCAGCAAATTACTAAACCCTAATATAGTTACAACATTCACTATAAGAAACCTCTGGTTGACGAGGATAGAATAAGTGTATTTTCAATCTTTTCCTGATCTAAAAATATATCTAAAAAAGTATAAAAAATAAAGAAGAAAGCTCCTTCTCCAGTGATTTAAGGAAATATCCACCATCCCCAAACCACAAATTACAAAGACCTTAGTGCCTGGACTTGGTGGTTAGTGCCTGGACTTCTGGACCAAAAGGAAAAGTAAAGAGAAAATGTGCACTTCCTCCAAAACTACCGCTTGCCCACAGCCCTGTCCCCACATATGGGCACAGGGAAGGAAAGAAACTTTTAGCCCTAAATGGTTTTAAAGTTATCCCATCTTGTAATGTGAACAGTATAGAAAAATTGTTCAGCCCTTCCAATTCTTGGCCCCCTTCCTGTCCCCAGCCACTCTCTCATGTGGCACATGAGAATATAGGAGTGGTAGGGGAGGTTCAGGTCCATTCAGGCCCTGGTGCTGTCCTCTGGTTGATGCATGTGTTACTGATCTCAGATGCTCAAGGATGGCCTAACTGGTCATTTGGTTCCTCAGCTTGATAGGACCTGGTGGCCTCATACTGACTCTCACTAGAAGTACAGACTCCCTCAAAGCTTGCCACTTCTTCTATGGGATCCCCTGGCTCTTACGACCCATCTTCAGTTCTGGCCCTGGGGCCACCTTGTCCCCCTATGACAGATGTCATGGCATTACCATTATCTCACATTTGAGCTACCTGACAAGCATTCCCTGAGAGCTAGGAATGATGGTCCTTGTGTACCATAAAGGAACTGCATCCCAGCCAGAGGTCACCTCTATTTAGGGGCCTACATGGCTACAGGGCCCCTCTACCCCTGGGCTCCCCCCCCACACTTGACTGTAGGACAAAAACAAAGTATGGAAGCATATATCTCCTCTCCTCAATCTCACCTCTCTGTACCTTCTCCCTCTATTCCCTCAGGGGCCAAGAGGAGAGGTTTTTCTTTCTGAATACTATGAAGATACTTGGGTGATAAAATACTAGAAATCATAAAAAGGCAACGATGCCAGCTACTATCACTGTTGTTTGGCATTTTTCTGAAAGTAGTAGCCATTAAATTAATCAAAGTAAGAAGGTTCATAAATATTGGAAAGAGGCAAAAATACCATTATTTGCAAAATATAATAAAAATGTTTAATAACTCTAACATTAAGTAATAAGACTGATAATAAATATAGCAGAAAACATTTGCTTTTTTATAAACAAACAGAAAACAAAGGAGGAAAAAACATGCATGATACCTCTTTTATTTTATTTTTTAGTTATATAGATGGACACAATATCTTTATTTTTATTGATTTTTTTCTCTTATTATCACCTTTATTTATTTATTTTTATGTGGTGCTGGGGATCAAACCCAGGGCTTCACATATGCGGGATGAGCGCTCTACCACTGAGCCACAACTCCAGCCCTATTTTTATTGATTTTTATGTGGTGCTGCGGATCAAACCCAGAGTCTCACATGTGGTAGGCAACTGCTCTACCACTGAGCTATAGCTCCAACCCAGGATAGCTATTTGAAAAAGAGATTAAATAACTAGAAATAAACTTAATTAAGAACCGTGCAGGACTTCTAGAAAAACAATTCAGAATCCCACGTAGCTTCACAGAAGATAAGTGACAACATTTCAAAAATATCAATTATTTCTACCTCAATCTACACATTCTATGTGATTTCAATTAAAATGATAATTCATATTTTTATAATTTTTTTAACCACACGATTTATTTTTATTTTTTTAGTCATACATGCAGCAGAATGTATTTTGACATATAATACATACATGGAATGTACATACATCAATCATATTGTGTATTCTATTCTGCTGCCCTTCCTATCCCCCCTACTCCTCCCCTCCCCTCCCATCCTTTCTCTCTATCCAATCTAATGTGACACACTTTTTTTTCTTTTTCTCATCACAACATCATATATGTATTCTGTATAACAATGAGGTTCTCCTTCTAGCTTCCGTGCAACTCCCCTTCTCCTTCTTTTTCCCTCTCACCTCTCTTCCCTATTTAGTGATAGGCTTCTTCTCATGCTCTTCCTCCCTATCCCATTTTGAGTCACCCCCCTTATATCAGAGAAGACATTCGGCATTTGTTTTTTAGGGATTGGCTAACTTCACTTAGCATAATCCTCTCTAATGCCATCCATTTCCCTGCAAATGCCATGATCTTGTTATTTTTTAGTGCTTAGTAATATTCCATTGTGTATAAATGCCACATTTTTTTTAATCCATTCATCTATTGAAGGGCATCTAGGTTGGTTCCACATTCTAGCTATTGTGAATTGTGCTGCTATAAACATTGATGTGGCTATGTCCCTGTAGTATGCTCTTTTTCATATTTTTATAATTTCACAAACGATGCTATAATTCAGTAAAAATTAAAAGGAAAGAATGACTCAGAAAAATTCTGAAGTAATAAAATTAAGCCATAAATTAATTAATTTACTTACTATATGGTTGTATTAACAGAAACAATATGGTAAATTGTACAGAAATATTGAGGCCAACTATGGAGGCCATAGCGTTCTGTAGGTTGAAACCAAACATTAGCTGAAGAACCCAGATCAAGTTGTTAACTTCTATGTAGTTGCTTACTTCTCAATAGATGAACGGCTTAAGAAATTGTGGTATATATCCCACACTTACTATATGGTTGTATTATACACTCCACACACAGTGGAGTCCTAAACATCATTAAAAAGAATGAAAATTATGGCATTTGCTTATAAATGGATGGAATGAAGAGC
>NW_026000153.1:1055526-1060418 GCF_001458135.2 Marmota marmota marmota
AAAGATGAGTGTCCATCAGAAATGAACTTTTCTTCCTCAGTTTAACTTGATTTGGTCATGCCTCCGTGTTTTGGTGGGGGGCAGTTTGCAGCCGGCCAAAGACGATTTCCGTCACCGCTCCCTTCTGGCCAGTGTCCTTGTAAGTAACAAGGGAGAACAATGCCTTGTATATCATGGATTCATGGGAAATAGCTCTTTTCACTTAATCCAAGTCTTGGAAACAAGCGATTTCCAGAAGGTCCTGGTGAGTTTGAAGCTGGCCTCACCACAATAGCAATGTTTTCAAAATTGGCTTTCAACACTAATAAGGGGACTGAAGGTATCACTCAGTGGTAGAGCATGTGTTGGGCAAGCAGGAGGCCCTGGGTTCCATCTTCAGGACCACAAAAAAAAAAAATAAAATTTTTAAAAATGGATATAACATAGTCATGGGTATTTGAGTCTAGTTTGACAAGAAAACGTGGTCCTCGAAAAAGTACACAATAAGTTTAAGGGAAAATAATTTACTTAAGCTTTTGATGGTTTATTTTTAAGGGTTTTTGTTGTTGTTGAGAAACCAGCCTCTACATCAAGAGCAAAGCCTGTGCAAGGAAGGGGGCGTGACCCTTGTCCTTGGAAAAACCCACAGAGCACTCCTAGGCACATACCCACCCTGCTGAGTTGTTTATCTACAAATAACAAGAGAGATCTTCTGTGCCAGGTGTCCCTGACTCAGTTAGGCTAGGTGGAGACCCATAGCAATCCCCTAGCAACCACCAATCAGCATGAGACAGGGAAAATACCTGGGATGCCAAATGACCCTCCCAGTAGTTTATGGTGGTTGATAACATGTTGGGAAACCATATAGTTCAGCACTACTCCCCTCGTGGCTTAAACCAATCAGTTCAAACGAATCCCCCATCTTGTACTAACCAATCACCCTTACCCAACTTGTTCCCGTCAGTGAATGTACTAATCATGTTTTAGAGTTGTTTTATGATTTCCCCTTGGTGTGTGATGATTTTTTAAGAGATGTTATGATGTATGTGAAGTCCCTGCCTTCCCCAAAAAGTGTATAAATCTGCTGCAAACCTTGGCTCGGGGCCTCTCAGCATCACCAGTTGTTGTGTGCATGTAGGACCGAGCTAGCTCACAATAAACGCCTCTTTGCTTCTTACATCGATCTCAGTCTCTGGTGGTCTTTTGGGGGTCGGGAACTCGAGCATAACATTGTATTGTCAGATTTGATTTGTTTTACATTTTGTGGTGCTGGAAATAGGACCCAGGACTGTGGGAGACCAACCTTGCACGTGACTGGGTCACACTCCCCAGCTGGATGCTGAGGCACTCAGTCACAAAGATGTGGCAGAGCTTTCCCCACCCTTCTTTGGTTCGAGGGTCGGTGTCTAGTGCATGGGTGTGTTTTGCTACAGCCCCATGGGTGGAGCTACGCTCACCTGTTCCTTTGTAATATAATCCCTTGCCCTGTTTAGGATAGAATCTTCCATGGAAGTGCCTTGTGTGTGTCCCCTTCTTTTACTGTGCCCTTGGGTGTGGCCTACCCAGGTGTCACTCAACCTGATGACAGTGGACATCATGAAGATAGACTCAGCCCCCTGAAACCTGACCCCTTGCCTCATTTGAATAGCTTCTCCTGAATAAATGGGGTCAGAGCATGTTCTTGCTCTCTCTCTTCCTTGGGACCCTTAAGGTCGGATGAGCCATCACAGCGACCCCAAAAAAAAAGGTACTTGTGTCTCTTGTGTGGTAATTTTGCGCAGTCCAGTCAGCTCAGTTCAACTGGAGTGACCCCTGAGTCTTTTAGTCTCGAGATCAGAAACCCAGCACAGGGCCTTGCACATGGTAGAGAAGAGTTCTGCCAGTGTTATGCTCGAATTCGGGACCCCCAAAAGACCACCAGAGACCAAGATAGATGTAAGCAGCAAAGAGATGTTTATTGCGAGCTAGCTTGGTCCTTCACACGCACACAGCAACTGGTGACGCTGAGAGGCCCCCGAGCCCAGGGTTTGCAGCAGTTTTATACACTCTTCGGGGAAGGCAGGGACTTCATATACACCATAGCATCTCTTAGCAAATCATCACACACCGCGGGAAAATCATAAGACAACTCTAAAACATGATTAGCATATCAAGTGGCTGGAAAGAATCTGGAAAGGATTATTGGTTAGTTCAAGGGGTTGACACACTTAAAATTGATTGGTTTAAACTGTGAGGATGTCGGATGTCACAAGGGGGTATGGATGTCACAAGGGGGTACGGATGTCACAAGGGGGTACGTGCCAAGCTGAAGGGCTTCTAGTTTAGATATTGGTCACCACACCTAGGTGGGGGCCATCTGGAATCTCAGATATTTCGATATCTTGGCCTATCTTAGGAGATCACCATCTGGGCTTTTCCAAGAACTGTTTCCACAGAGCTTTTCTGTGGTATTTTCCTGACTTTAGGGCTGCAGTAGGTCAGAGGTTAAATTTCAGAGCCAAATGAGGTCTCAAGTAGAATGAGGTTGCTTAGGTCTTTCACCAGTGAACTACATCCCAAGCCCCAAGTTTTTTGGTTTTTTGTTTTTTAATATTTTTATTAGTTGTTGATGAAAATTTTTATTTTATATATTGATTTGTATGTGGTGCTGAGAATCGAACCTAATGCCTCACATATGCTAGGCAAACGCTCTACCACTGAGCCATAATCCCAGCCCCAAGTTTTTTTAACCTTTGGAAATACTTCCCCTAAATTTGCCTGAATTTGAATTACCATGCCAAAGGGGTAGGAAATCCATTACTACTCAGGAGGGAGGAACACTTAAACTCTGAAGCTCCCCAGGAATCCACTATAGTACCCTCTGTAAATTAAAGGCATAACCCTTTTTATTGCCCATCACTTTATTGTGCTTTTCAGAAGTCATTGGTTTTCTGGTTTTGTTTTTACAAATTGAAGGTCTGTGGCAACCCAACATCAAATCAGTCTATCACAACCATTTTTCCAATAGCATGTGCTAACTTGATATCTCTGTCATATTTTGGTAATTCTTATGATATTTCAGAATTTTTTATTATTATTGTATCTGTTATGATCTGTGATCCATAATATTTGATATTACTATTGTAATTGTTTTAAGAGCACCGAACTACAGCATATAAAACAATANCTCTTATAAAATAGGATGATCATAAGGAATAATCCAGGCCATGAATAATTTGGATAATATGTGTGAGTTAATGAGGGTCCTCCTTGAGTTCCTTATCCACATCCACCTCTGTTTTAACCAAAGCCACTTTAGCCCCACATAGACACCCTCCCTCCTGTGCTCTATTCCAGTCTGCTTAGCTCTTTAATATTGAGGTCTGTACCTGATTAAACTGGTACAAAGACACATTCAATATTCAATAATAGAGAAATTCAACCAACCTGCGGCTATGTATAATAGTGTAACTTACATGCATTGCACATAAAACCAGGTGCAGGGCTGTGTTGATCAGCAAAGTGCTTGCATCTGCAGCGAACAGGCTGAGTGCCATTCAAAGGCACGAAAAGGTAAGCCCTGCACTGGCAGCCAATCACTTGGCAAGGCAGATCAATAGGGCGCTGCTGTGGAATTGTTTCAAAGTCAGTTTTATGTAGCTTATACCTGAAAAAAGAAAGGGAAGACATACAAACACAATCGGGTATTACCAAAAGTTACAATCTCTATTCTGTCATGCAAATACAATTCTTTTTTGTTTGGTTTTGCTATTCTTGTTAATAAGGAAAACAAACTCCCCTGTATGCAGTATTTGTCAGCTTTGGTCAGAGGGAATCTTCATACTTTTAGATTTTTATTTTAAGTTATATAAGAAGTTTCATAGCAATACCAAGATACATAAAATACTTGCTCATCAATGCAGATCCTTTGATATGTATGCATAACCTGAGAGTGTCAAAAAGGTTCTTTATAAAAATGCTTTTGAGGGGCTGGGGATGTGGCTTAGCGGTAGGCGCATGTGAAGCCCTGGGTTCCATCTTCAGCACCACACAAAAACAAACAAACAAATAAATAAACAAAGATACTGTGTCCAACTACAACTAAAAGAAATAAGTATTTAAAAAAATGCTTTTGATTAAATGCACTACTTAAATTTATTTTCATGGTTTGATTTTTAAATTGAAGTAGGCTCCATATGTATGTACTATTGCAACTTATTTTAATATAATTTTAACTTTTATTTCAAAGTAAACCTCAGATATTTTAAAAACTAAAATTCTGTTAAAAGATTGTTAGTAATTTTTTACTCCTTCTCAGAAGGAGCCACTTAGTAAAATAATATTAAATTTGTCTTATTCTTAATAAGGATCTAAGAAATTTAGGTTAAACAATGACATAATAGTTTTCACTTAGAAAAAAGAGCCACCTTTTTAAAAAATACATGTAGTTTATAATTATGTAGTTTACAATTGCATATAGTGGCTGAGGAGAGCGTTAAAGAAGAACCAATTGCATTTAACAATGCTTCAAGAAATTTAATAAAGCCATCCTTTCACACAGAAAGTTCATTTTGGAAAATATACCCTAAGAAAATAATTACACATAAAGAAAAAGCATTGTGCATAAAGACAATATTAACAATAGTATCTATAATAGCAAATATATACCATATGTGTATAAGTGTACATATGCATATTCACACATATATAGGAATAGATAAGCAAATGACTAGAGGATAGTTTTCAAACTTTTTAAACCCTTTCTTCAAATAAAATCTTTCACGGAATCATAACACTGTATGTAAAATAGATGAAAGCAGGAATTGAAGGCCCCCTTCCCTTCCCTTAACCTGCCCTTCCAGCTGGTGCACCCTTGAGTCTTGCTCAAAGCTCAGTGAACACATGATGAACACCACTGGGCTAGCTGGAGTATC
>NW_026000153.1:1064597-1078966 GCF_001458135.2 Marmota marmota marmota
CACAGGAGCACCAATATCTTGTCAACCAAGAAAACAGAGGTGCTTAAGGCATAGTCTATGAATCTAAAAGAATAGAACCAAAAAAATTTAATGACAACTTAAAAAAGCTTTTAGGTATTTCTACTGTTTTATGTAAAGGCCTATTTTTTAAGTGTTTTTTTTTTTTTTTTTAGTTGTAGATAGATAGCATGCATTTATTTGTTTACTTTTATGTGGTGCTAAGGATTGAACCCAGTGCCTCACACTTGTGAGGCAAGCACTCTGCCACTGATTTACAGCCCCAGCCCAAAACCTATTTTTAAATGTTTCTTAATCATCACATTATTACTTGTGGAAGGAGAATATGTTTTGCTATTGTTCTTATTTTCTAGTCATGAGAAAATAGCAATAAACTATGTTACCTATGTGTACAAAAACACAGTGTCTCCGGGCCAACGAGTTTACAATCCATTCCTGTTGGTGATCGCCAGCTCACAAATAACCTGTTCTGTAAGCGCATAGGTAAAACTTTCTTTTTGTATCCTTCATATTCTTCAGGAGTAAAAAGTTTCCCTCCATCGGCCTCACCAACAATTCTACAACAGAAAACATTGGTCTTATTACCCTTGAGAATGTTCCAGGTTACACATACTAAACTCTAAAACTATACTTGTATAGTTAAAGGAAAGGCTGCTTTGAGGTTTTTTGTTTGTTTGTTTTGTTTTGTTTTAGACACCTGTTAAAAGCCACATTACAAACAATGAGAATAAAACTTTTGCTTCTGATGGCATTCAGCCATGCTACCCCAAAACATGACTCCTTGGCATCTGAGGAAGCAGCAGAAGCAGGAAGGCCACTCTCACCTTCCCTGTGTTCTTCTTCCATGCAGTAGGTCATACATCAGTCATTCCAGAGGTCCCCTCCCCATACCTGAAGGAAAAGCACATGCTGGAGGAGATACCATGACAGGGAGAAGAATCTGAACAAATAGGCCTTACTAAATGCTCCCCAATTTGTACCATTAGGACACACCCTTTTGTCCTTTGGTCATACTTCTCCAGGACTTTCCACTCTTCATCAAACCTAAGCATAAAAACACACAAGATCTCCTGTTTCTTTGGGTCTTCACTTCTGAAGGCTCCATGTCATATAAACTGAAATAAATTGGCAAGCTTTTCTCTTGTTAATCTGTCTTTTATCATAGGTACCTCAGCCACGAACCTAGTGAAGATTGAAGAAATCTTTTCTCTCGTAAATTAAAAGTCAATGATTTCACACCATCTGCCTTTACTGATTAAGGCATATCAATGGAAGATTACTATATATTTATCTCAATTTCTCCTGTGATTCTGAGTCAGACAGGTTCGTTCATCTGATTAAAATCGAGAGCCTAAGCTGCTGAAAATCTAATGTTTTTGTCTTTTTAAAGATAGTACCAGCAATAACAAATCAATGAAGAAGCCAACCATGACTAATTCCATACCTGAACCCAAGCCCTGGCCAGGAGTTTAATTTTATGTAGGCTCTAAAAACATGCTTGGATTTGCACAGGCTCATACTGACACCTGTGTATTGGACAATTAGGTGTTTCATTGCTTAATTTCAGATTCCAAAATTTTATGGGAAAAATCAAGCCATCACTATTTCTAAGGGGAAAAAATTTTGTCTTTCTGGAGGAAAAGAAGGTACAACTAAACAAAGGTCTTCAAAGAGGAAGACATTTCTCCATGAAAATGCCCTCTAACCTCTAAAAATCATAAAGTTTCATTTGTAAAATGCAACATAACTTTTTTAATGCAATACATACATTTTACCATACTTTGAAACTGTTAGTTGAGTAGAAAATAAAAAAACAATTCATAAGTTATGAAATTCCTCAACTTCTTCCTTATTTAAGTAATTGAGATATACTATAAAATTTTTTTTTTGTTTTTTTTTTTTTGTTGTTGTTCGTTTTGGCAGAACCCAGAGGGACTCTGCCACTGAGCTACATATCTAGCCCTTTTTATTTTATTTTGAGACAGCCTCTCTCTAAATTGCCCAGGTCACACAGAATCTTTACATTCTTCTGCATAAGCCTCCCAATTTGCTGAGATTATTGGCATGTACCAACATCCCTGTCCAAAGGACATTTTCTTCCGAGAAAAACTGAGGGTCATTACACTTTATTACGGCTATCAAGAATATCTAAGGAGAACAGAAAGATTTTTTAAAATTTTATTTTAGTAGTAGATGGATACAATACCTTTAATTTTGTTTATTTTTATGTGGTGCCCAGATAGAACCCAGTGCCTCATGCATGCTCGGCAAGCCCTCTAGCACTGAGCCACAACCCTGGCCCACAGAAAGATCTTAAAATAAACCATGTTTTTCCCCAGTGTTGGAGATGAAATCATGGTCTCGCACATGCTAAACAAGCACCCTAAATCTGAGCTACATTCCTGGCCATTTTTTAAAATTTTGAGACAGAGTCTCACGAAATTGTCTCACGAAATAGCAAGGACTCTACACTTCCCCTCCCAACTGCCCCCCACCAAAACACGGAGGCATGACCAAATCAAGTTAAACTGAGGAAGAAAAGTTCATTTCTGATGGACACTCATCTTTTTGACCCTTCTCTCAGATTCCCTTTCATATCTAGGCACCCAAGTCCGGTTTTCCTGGCCTTTCTCAAATCCTGATGTTAAACAAGGGATCTGATAATCCCTTTTAAAGAGAAATGTTGAGTGCTATTTATGCTTGCAAAAATAATTTCCCACAGGCCTGCCCCTAGCACAAGCGGAGGCCCACAATCCGCACATCTAAATACCTAAGTTGTGAGAAACAGAAAGTTCAGTGGATCATTTTCAAAACTTACTCTTTAGCCTTTTTGAGATGTAAGATCCAATTGTAGCCATTTTACCTACAGTCCTTCCCTTTGCCCACCCTGATTGTAAAATTAGCTAATCACGTAGATTATAACCCCAGGCTCCTCCTATCAGGACAAGCACAGCCTTAGGGATAAAAGCAGGTGGACTGCCCTCCCAGTGTGCTTGCTGGAGATTTTCTTTGGTGGCATGCCCTTCTGTATTTCTAACATCAGTCAACACCAGGGCTCAGCAACTTGCTCCCAGGGAAAAGGCACAAAAACATGAAGGTTAAAGGAGCTGGTTCTGCCTGCCCTGGGTAAGGGCTGAGTGTAGTTTCTATAACCTGTTTTACCTAGACCACCTAAGAGGACATGGGGACTTACCCATCAATTTCCCTCCACAATCTCACGATTCCAGCTCAGAATTTTCAGTCACTTCTAAGCATTGGGCAAAACTAAACTAGCTGGGCATTCAGCTGGGAACCCATCCGCCAAAGAACCCATCTGCCCTGGTCCCATCCCCCGTCGTCATCGTCGTCATGCCCTCCCCACCACCCGACCTGACCTTTGGAAGTAACCAGCTTTAGGAAGAGCCACCTTCTGCTTAAGGTTTCCCAAGCCCAGCCAGGATTGTGTCACCTATCACCTATACACAGCTCTCCCCTTCAACTTCTCATCCTCCTGACAGGCCTCTCGGTATTCCCCATTCGTCTGTTTTCCAACTGTCGACATTTTTTTGTTAGAAGATGGGGGAGGGACGGAGGAGGGTTAAAAATCCTTCCATTAAAATGCCTCAGCCTTTGTCAGAGCCTTGACAGTGAATCACATCCTCAAGCCAAAGGAGAGGCTGTGTTTCCTGTTTGGGATACAAGACTCCAAAGCCATCAAAACCACACCCGTTGGGGTGTTTTTGTCCAAACCAGCACCTCGGGGTTGGGAGCACGTTCGAAGTTCACGACTTGCCCTAACACTGGAATAACGTGCGAGCTCGAGGTCTGCTAACTGAGTGTGCTCAGTGTGGGATTCTGCAGGGGCCACCTAGGGATGGGGGAAACCACGGGGCTCTGCACCAATATAGTTAACATCCCTCTGGGAAGGGGAGGCAAACCGCCGCGGCAGACCCCGATTGCTGACTAGAACTCCGGGTCAGCATATTTAATTTCAGCAAGACGAGATGTGAAATTAATCTAGGCCTNATGGTAGAGAAGAGTTCTGCCAGTGTTATGCTCGAATTCGGGACCCCCAAAAGACCACCAGAGACCAAGATAGATGTAAGCAGCAAAGAGATGTTTATTGCGAGCTAGCTTGGTCCTTCACACGCACACAGCAACTGGTGACGCTGAGAGGCCCCCGAGCCCAGGGTTTGCAGCAGTTTTATACACTCTTCGGGGAAGGCAGGGACTTCATATACACCATAGCATCTCTTAGCAAATCATCACACACCGCGGGAAAATCATAAGACAACTCTAAAACATGATTAGCATATCAAGTGGCTGGAAAGAATCTGGAAAGGATTATTGGTTAGTTCAAGGGGTTGACACACTTAAAATTGATTGGTTTAAACTGTGAGGATGTCGGATGTCACAAGGGGGTATGGATGTCACAAGGGGGTACGGATGTCACAAGGGGGTACGTGCCAAGCTGAAGGGCTTCTAGTTTAGATATTGGTCACCACACCTAGGTGGGGGCCATCTGGAATCTCAGATATTTCGATATCTTGGCCTATCTTAGGAGATCACCATCTGGGCTTTTCCAAGAACTGTTTCCACAGAGCTTTTCTGTGGTATTTTCCTGACTTTAGGGCTGCAGTAGGTCAGAGGTTAAATTTCAGAGCCAAATGAGGTCTCAAGTAGAATGAGGTTGCTTAGGTCTTTCACCAGTGAACTACATCCCAAGCCCCAAGTTTTTTGGTTTTTTGTTTTTTAATATTTTTATTAGTTGTTGATGAAAATTTTTATTTTATATATTGATTTGTATGTGGTGCTGAGAATCGAACCTAATGCCTCACATATGCTAGGCAAACGCTCTACCACTGAGCCATAATCCCAGCCCCAAGTTTTTTTAACCTTTGGAAATACTTCCCCTAAATTTGCCTGAATTTGAATTACCATGCCAAAGGGGTAGGAAATCCATTACTACTCAGGAGGGAGGAACACTTAAACTCTGAAGCTCCCCAGGAATCCACTATAGTACCCTCTGTAAATTAAAGGCATAACCCTTTTTATTGCCCATCACTTTATTGTGCTTTTCAGAAGTCATTGGTTTTCTGGTTTTGTTTTTACAAATTGAAGGTCTGTGGCAACCCAACATCAAATCAGTCTATCACAACCATTTTTCCAATAGCATGTGCTAACTTGATATCTCTGTCATATTTTGGTAATTCTTATGATATTTCAGAATTTTTTATTATTATTGTATCTGTTATGATCTGTGATCCATAATATTTGATATTACTATTGTAATTGTTTTAAGAGCACCGAACTACAGCATATAAAACAATAGACTTTGTTTTGGTTTTGGTTTTGTGATGCTGAGGTTCCAACAATGGTCCTGTCCAGGGTAGGCAAATTCTATACTACTCAGCCAAAATCCCAATCCTAAAACATTGAACTTGACCAATAAAAGTTTGTGTGTTCTGACTGTTCTGCCTACCTGCCAGTCCCCAATCTGTTTTTACTTCCTCAGGCCTCCCTATTCCCTGAGATACAACATCAAACATAGGCAAAGTAATGACCTGACAATGGCCTCTAAGTGTTCAAGTGAAAGAAAAAGTCTCACACTTCTCACTTTAAATCCAGAGCTAGAGGGCTGGGGACATACATAGCTCAGTGGTAGAGCACTTGCCTAGCATATGTGAGATGCTGGGTTTGATTCTCTTATAAATAAGGAAAATAAAGGTTTGTTGCCAACTAAGAAAACATTAAAAATAAATAAATAAATAAATCCAAAGCTAGAAATGTTTAGGCTTAGTAGAAAGGTGAGACAGGACAAAAGATTTTGTGAAGAAAATTTTAGTGTTCTGCATGAAAAGTCAAATCAGTCACAAACTTATTTTACACCAAATCCCTACTCAGAACAAAACCCTGACTCTCTTCAATTCAGGGAAGGCTGAGAGAGGTGAAGACACTGCAGAAGAAAAGTCTGCAGCTGGAGAGGTTGGTTCGTGAGGCTTAAGGAAAGAAGTCATCTTCATAACATAAAACTGCAAAGCAAAGCAAGAAGTGCTGATGTAGATGCTGCAGCAAGTCATCCAGAAGTTCTAGCAGAAATAATTGAAGAAGGTTATTACCCTAAAGAAGAGATCCAACAGACTTGTACTAGATGAAGATGTGTCTAGGACTGTTAGCTGGAGAGAAGTCAATGCCTGGCTTCAAAGCTTCAGAGGACAGACTGACTTAATTATTAGGGGCTTAACGTAGCTAATGGCTTTAAATTGAAGGGAGTGATTACTTATCATTCCAAAAATCCTAAGGCCATTAAGAATTATACTAAATCTTCTCTGCCGATGCTGTACAAGTGGAACACAAAACCTGGATAACTGCATAGCTTATTGTTTGTTGCTCACTGCTGAGACCTATTGCTCAGAGGAAAAGATATATTTATTTTAAAATATTTCTGTCATTGACAATGTACGTTTGGTAGAAGAGGTCATTCTGAACAGTCCAGACTGTTGCCTGATTCTAGAATTACAAATGAAGAACTGCAAATCTAGATTTGTTGTAATTTTGTCTTTTTTTAATATTTATTTTTTAGTTGGACAAAATATCATCTTTATTTTATTTATTTACTTTTGTGTGGTGCTGAGGTTTGAACCCAGGGCCTCACACATGCTAGGCGAGTGTTCTACCACTGAGCCACAACCCCGGCCCCAAATTTTGTCTTTTAACACCATGAAAACATTAATATCTCATGGGAAATCAGAATATCAATAGTAATGGGAGTTTGGAAGAAGTTGGTTCCAACCCTCAGGGTTGACATGCAGTGGCTCTAGATGTCAATGGAGGAAGTAACTGCAGATATGGTAAAAACATTAAGAGAACTAGAAATAGATGTAGAATCTGGAGATGTCACAGAATTCCTGCAATCTCATGATAAATTTTAATGGATAAGGAGTTGCTTCTCATGAATGGGCAAAGAAAGTGGTTTCTTGAGACGGAACCTACTCCTGGTGAAGATGCTGTGAATACTGTCGAAATGACAAGAAAGGATGGAGAATATTACATAAACTTAGCTGATAAAGTAGGGACAGGGTTTAAGATAATTGGTTTCAAATGCAAAAGAATCTCTACTGTGGATAAAATGCTATGAAATAGTATTGTATGCTACAGAGAAATCTTCCATGACAGGAAGAGTTGACCAATGCAGCAAACTTCAAAAAAATAAAAAATAAATAAAATAAAAATAAAGAATTGCTACAGTCACCCCATCTTTAAGGAACCACCACCCTGATGAGTCAACAACCATCAACATCAAAACAACCAGTAGAAAGATTACCCCTGTCTAAAGGTTCAGGTGATTGTTAGCATTATTTTAGCAATAAAGTTTTTTGAATTCAAGTATACACTTTTTAAAGACATGCTCTTATACACTTAATAGACACATGTAGAATAGAAACATAATGTTTTTGTGCACTGGAAACCATCCCCCGCAAAAATTCATGTGACGCCCTTTATTATAGTGCTCACTTGTTTGCACTGGTCTTCAACCATATCCACCATATCTTCAAGGAATGACTGTTTATATTAACTAACAGAATGGGCAAATAATAAGAAAATATTGAACTACAATGCTTCATTTCAAAAGTAGTTTCTTACATTTTTCAGGTCCCAAAAGTAAAATATTATGTAGACAACTTGTTTGGGTGCCCCTCTCCCTTATTAGTGCCCTTTGCCCCATTTTGAAGCCATCCCTCTGTTCAGGCAGGTCCCATTGCCACTCTTGACTTCCTGTCTGTTAACCAAAGTATGATAACTCAGCCATCATGTAATAAGCTATGAAGTCTTCCAGACATTTGTACATTTTATAGAGACTTGTTAAGGCTAAAAAGTGTTCAACAGATAAATGAGTAACAAAGTTCTAGCCAATTTGCTGGTCCTACAATCCCTGCAGCACTCCAGCCCCCTCCCCCACCTTCATGACAACTCAAACAGTTGTTCCCTCCTGGCCCAAGCCAGACCTTGATTTTAACAAGGAACTATGTAATGTGTGGTATCTGGTGAAAAAGATGCTTATAGAAAAAATCTCACTAATCCTCAACTCATGTCATATGAGTCTTCTGAGATGCTAGCAGTATTTTCCACTCTTCTGAGATGCTAGCAATATTTTCCACTCTTCTCTACCCTGCAAACTCCTCCCTATCTTTCAAATCCAGGGCAGGCATCTTGTCCTTCTTCCTGCCACTAGCTAAAGGCAGTTCTTCTTAGGTACTCCCCACTGGAGCACTTAGCACTTTGTTTATTATTCTTCTCATCCCTCCAGGCGAATTTTTGAAAGCAGAACTCTGGAAAGCTTCTGTCCCCATTTGTATGTTGAAAATAATAAAAGCATCTCTCCCATGAGAATGAACTGAGATAACTCCTTTAAAGCACTTGCTCCACATTTAATTAGCTCTCAGTAAAGGACAGCTACAATAAAAGTATAATTGTATTGGTGCTGGGAGTGTGACTCAATGGTAGAGCACTTGCCTACCACGTGTGAGGCACTGGGTTGGATCCTCACCATTGCATAAAAATAAATAAAATAAAATGAAGGGATTGTGTCCATCTACAATTTAAAAATTTTTTTTTAAAACTGTACTTGTATAACCTTGGGTATTGCTACAATGTTGACATATAATACACTTTATTAAAAGTTTATTAAATGAGTATTAGTTAATGGTCTTTAATACAGTGTTAACCCTGATTTATCAATATTGTCCATTGAAATTTCATGGTCCAAATTGTCATATATCATGTTGGTGTCATTTTGTTTTTGAAGGTAACCCTGCTTTAAAATAGAAAAGTAAATACATTCATATGAGGAAAAAAAATCTCCTTGATTTTATTTCATTAGTATGTTTTAGTTATCTTACATTTTAAAATTAAGACAATATGTTAGACCAGGACGCAAGAAAAGACCACTGACTCCAATTAAAATCAAATTAAAGCAAGCTTATTATTTCAACCGGCCGGGCTGCCTCTCCTTCCCAAAACGGTGGGAACAAGACAGCCACCCCAGCTTTCCTGCAGCCCAGCTTTATAGCCCAGAAAGTTACACAAAGGGGGGTTACAGATAACAGAACTCTGACAAGCATCACACTAATGGTAGTTTACATTTTTTGCTGGCCCCAACATCAGAATTTATGAGGACCATTAGAGCCTCAGAGAGTCGTTGTCTGGCCATGGAAGGCCAATATTTATGAGGTGTCACTAAAGTTTCAGAGAGGGCTGCTATCTGGTCAGAGAGCCAGGCATGGGTGAGTTCAAGGCACGGGCAGGCATTCCAAGCAGATTCAGAATTTGCAGTAATTTATAGTAAAGCCGAAATTATCTTTTCATGGCTTCATGGCTTTGTGGCAAGATGGCTCCCAATTTTAAGAAAAGATCAGGTTGGGTCTATCAAATAAGTTTAAAATTATCCCTTTTCCCTTCTTTTTTGGGGGGATACTTTTCTTGATTCATACATTTAGTTATCTAAAAAAAATAATGACTGCTTTCAAAACTTATTTCATAAACAGATCATGTTTTGTTGTAATTACCCACACAACAAAAATTTTAGTGTATCCTAAACATTTCTAAGTTCCTTACCATGGCCCAATTAACTGGATTACTATCAATACAATACAAATTATAAAACAACAAAAGAATTTGCAAAATTCCTTTTGTTAGAGTCTGTAAACAAGTCAAAATAACACCTGGCATTTTGCCCGGGGAATGTTAGAGTTCGTAAACAAGTCTGGATGGTGCCTGGCAAAATGCCAGAGGGAGTGGTTTGAGAAGTAACAAAAGCAAGCCGTTAAGTGTGGAAATTCCTTATTGGTTGACTGATGTATCTGATTAGATAAGTTGTGTGGAATGTATAAATACTGCTCCTGTCCTGCAATAAACGGTTCCTACTCCTGCTGTATCAACGTTTACAAGTTATTCGTCATCCCCCGATTATTTTGCAGCCGTACTCCGACACCTTTGAGAATTGAGATTTTATTAGATAAAAGAAATTGCTGACTCTTAAAATGTGTCTTGGTCTATATTTTAATTTACTTTTTTGAATTTCTCATAGTGTCTCTCATCTTACTAATCACACAAATATATAAAAATTGACTAGTATGGAGTGGTTTTGGTCAGCTTTTGCATCTGTGTCACCAAAATACCTAACAAGAACAATATAGAGGAGGAAAAGTCCACTTTGGTTTATGGTTTCAGAGGTCTCAGTGTTGAGATGGCCAACCCCATTGTACTGGGCCTCCGTTAAGGCAAAACATCTTGGCAAACTGGTGTGGTTAAGGAAAGCAGCTCAGGACATGACAGCCAGAAAACAGAGCTCCACTAACCAGGGACAAAATACAAACCCTGAAGGCATGCCCCCAGTGACCTTCTTCCTTCATTTATATTCTACCTGCTTATAGCTACCGCCCAGTTAAGCCATATCAGTGGATTAACCCACTGATTAGGTTAAGGCTCTCATAACCTAATCATTTCACCTCTAAATATTCTTGTTTTATCTCACACATGAGGCTTAAGGGGGAATACCTCATATGTAAACCAGAAGAAGAGTTACTTTATTTTACTCTAGCAAATTTTACTCTTTATACATTTAAGGAAACTGAATCTTATTGCAGATGTAGTCAACCCTGATCATAGATCTACACTGAACTTATATCTACAACCTATAACCATTCATCTTATAAATATTACCATCTACCTACCTATTCCATATCAAGTATTATACTAGGATCTCAGGGTATAGGGAGATAAACAAAACAGAAAAGTCAGCGGTTGCTATGGTTTGAGTATGCCCTCTGAGGGTTCCTGTGTTGGAAGCTTGGCCTTGGTGTGGCAGCAGAGTTGGTGGAATCCTTAAGAGGTAGAACCTAGTGCTAGGCGATTAGACTATTGGGAATGTTGCCCTCATTAGATTAAAGTAGTTCTCATGGGACACTGAGGGAGTGAGTTGTTATAAAATAGCAAGCCTGACTCCTGCTCCCTCTCTGGCTTCCTTTCTTGCCACCTGATCTCTCCCTCTTGCACACACTCCTGCATGATGCCATCTACCCTGATGGGATATGGATCAAGGAGACATTCATCAAACAGATGGCAGCACTATGCTCTTGAACTTCCAAAATTTTGAGCTAAATAAATTTGTTTCTTTATAAAGTACTCAGACTCTAGTATTTTGTTATAGCAGTGAGAAATGGACTAATATGGTAATGTGTTATCAAGAAGAAAAAAAGCAGATTGAGGGGTTGGGGTTGTGTCTCAGTGGTAGAGTGCTTGCCTAGTGTGGGTGAGGCACTGAGTTCGATCCTCAGCACCACATAAAAATAAATAAATAAAAATAAAGGCATTGTGTCCATCTACAACTAAAAATATTTTTTAAAAAGCAGATTAAGGGGAATAAAGAGTGAAGATGATGGCTTTATATAAATCAGGCCTATCTGACAAGATAGTGGCTTGAGCAGAATTCTAAAGGAAAGAAGTGAATGAACTACAGACACTGAGAAAGAGAACCTCAGGCAGACAATTTAGCAAGTGCAAGGTCCTGAGGCAGAAATATATTTTACTTGAGATTAATGTGGTTGGAATGGTGAGAATAAAGAAGAGAAGAACAATAGGAGATGAGGTCAGAGGGGAAGCAAGATCCATTTCCCACAAAAAGGCAACATGAGTCATACATGTAATTTTTAATTTTCTATTATTAAAAAAGTAAAATTTTAATATTTATTTTGCTCTATATAACCAAGAAATTATCATTTCAACATGTAACCCATATAACAAAATGCAAGATATTTTTTCCTTTTTATTAAATCTTTAAAGTTCAGCGTATATTTTATACTTGTAACACATCTAAATTCAGACTAGCCACATTTCAACTAGTCAATAGCCACATATAGCTAGGAGCCACCATATTCAACAAGGCTGAAACAGAAAACTGTGAAACTTTTGAAGTCTTTGGTTCTGGTTCATTTTTCAAAAATATACAAAACCAAAAAGAACAGTATAATAAACTCAGTGTTGTTATTGCCCAGTTTCAATCATTAGCAATACATGGCCAATCTTGATTCGTCTATACCTCCACTTACTGTCCCCAAACCAAGATTATTTTGAAGAAACATTGGCAAGTTTTGAACAATCTGCTTTTTTGAGCTCACTCTGACTGACAAGTGGAGAATAACTTGTGAAGAGGAAGTATGGATGGAAACCTGCCCCAACAATCCAGGGGAACTGACAGCACTGTAGTCTGTGGTGATGGCAGTGGAGACAGAGACAGTGGATTGGATTTGTTGGTTCCCTGGCATAGTTCAAAGGTAGAAGCTGACGAGATATACTGACAGATCAGTTATGGAAAGTGAAAAAGAATCAAGATCTGAGTAAAACAATAAAGTTGCTATTTACTGAAATAGGGGAGACTTAATAAGTTTAACTACCTCTAAAATATCCAAGTGGAGATAGTGAATAAAAAGTTGGATACCTAGATCTGCCAGTACAGGCGGGAGACATATATTAGAGTGTAGTCAGAAAACAGGTGACATTTAAAACTACAGGACAAGATGAGTTTATTAGGAAGGGAATAAATGCACATAGGTGAGAATAAAAGTCCCTGGGCACTCCTAAATTTAGAGCACAAAAAGGAAGAACCAGGAAGTTGGGCAGAGTAGTGGAAGCCTGTAATCCCAGCAGCTTGGGAAGCTGAGACAGGAGGACTGGGAGTCCACAGCCAGCCTCAGCAACAATGAGGCACGAAGCAACTCAGTTGAGACTCTGTCTCTAAATAAAATACAAAATCAGGCTGGGGATGTGGCTCAGAGTTTGAGTGCCCCTGGGTTTGATCCTTGGTACCCATCCTTCACAAAAAGAAGAGGAAGAACCAAGGAAAAGAGACTGGATGGCACACACCTGTAATCCAGATACTGTGGAGGTTGAGGCAAGAGGATCGCAGGTCAAGGCCAGCCTGGGAAACTGAGCCACACCCTGTCTTAAAATTTTAAAAAAGGGCTGGAAATGTAGCCAAGAGGTAAGCGCCCTGGTTTCAATCCCCAGTACTACAGGGAGGTTGGGGTGGGGAGCACAACTGAGAAGGATCTCCCAGTAAGAAAAAAAAAAAACAAAAACAAAACACCAGAAAAAGTAATGCCACAGGATAAGAAAAAAAGCATTTTAAGTAGTAGGGGCTGGGGTTGTGGCTCAGCAGTAAGAGCCTTTGCCTTGCATGTGTGAGACACTGGGTTCAATTCTCAGCACCACATAAAAATAATCAAACAAAATTAAGGTGTTCTGTCCATCTACAACTAAAAAAATATATATTAAAAAAAGGAGATAGTAAGAAAAAGCACAGAAATAACTGAAGAAAAAACAATGCCTAGAAGGGAAACAATTGAATAAGATGGAGTATCATTTGCTAAAATCCCATAGAGAAAAGAATTATTCCAACTGACCTTGGAACAAAATATTTTCACTGTACATTTCTTAATGAGATACTCAAAACCTAAAATAAAGGGCAAACATCTCAAATTATATAGTTTCATTTCATAGTCTTATTGTTAATAACAATGCTGTTATTTTGAAATATGCACATTGTAATATAACAAGACACTATGTTAAAGTTGTTAAGACATGATGTTCAGCATAAAAAAGCTCAGTGAAAAAAACAAAACAAATAACCTTCGAATGGGGCTGGAGATGTAGCTCAGTGGTATAGTGCTTGCCATTGTAGTTATAAATTGCCGCAGTCTGGCTGGGCACAATCAGGAGCCACTTGTCAAAAGAAACTAACTTTATTTTTAGAACCACACACGCCAAACAAAACAGCCTCTCAGGAAAAACCCTCAGAGCCTCAACTGCCACCTCCGGCTTTCCACAAGCCTCTCTCTCCCACACAAGCTTCTCTCCACCTCCCACAATCCTCCTGCTCTTGAGGCCGATTGGCTGGGTTACGTGGGCGGAGCCAAAAAAGTCCCCCAATGAGCAGCTCCGTGGTCTGAAAGGGCAGGGAAACAGCCCAATGAGCATCACCAAAGAGGAGCCAATCAGCTAGATGTTGCTGGGGCTGCTGTGAGCCAATCATCAGCCGGCAGCTGGAAGTTTGCTGGGGCCCCTTCGGCTGTGGCTCTCAACATCTCCCCCTCTCTGTTTAAACAAAAAGCATGTGGCTTAGGGACCGTGCCTGCCTTAGGTTGTCCAATAGTACATATGGTCCTTACCCGTTAGGCTGGTACCATTGCAATTGGATCTTACCCGTCATTGACTACCGGTCCAATATACAGCCACACCTGTGGAGAGGTCTTTGTACCAGCGGGGGGGTGAGGTTCTTTGCCTCACCTCTGTTGGCCCCCAAATTTTAGCTGGAC
>NW_026000153.1:1086767-1102275 GCF_001458135.2 Marmota marmota marmota
TTTTTTTGTAGATGGACACAACACAACACCTTTATTTTATTTATTTTTTTATGTGGTGCTGAGGATCGAACCTGGGTCCCGCCCATGTTAGGAGAGAGCTCTACCGATGAGCCATAATCCCAGCCCCAGCACGTTTTATGTTTTATTTTGAGACAGGTTCTTCCTGAGATGCTTAGGCCCTCACTAAGTTGCTGAAGATGGCTTTAAAATCGAGACCCTCCTGCTTCAGGCTACTGAGCTACTGGGATTACAGGTGTGTGCCAGCATATCCAGCTAATTTTTAAAAGTTGTATATATTCTACCTCTATCCATGGAGGTCAAGAAATAATGATGATCCAGTTTTAAGGAGAATTCTTTACTGTGATCTTTAAATACCATTTCAGACTAAAAGAACTAAAGACTTTTTAGATGAACAACCAATTCCAGGAAATGTACCAGTCATACTTGGGACATCTTATTATGACAAAAAAGCTAGGAAGCAATCAAAACCTAATATCGCCTAATTAAAGCCACAATATCACCTCAGACCTGTTACAATGGCTAGTACCCAAAATACAAAGAGCTGGGCCTGGTAGTATATGCCAGTAATCCCAGTTGTTCAAGAGATGGAGGCAGGAGAATCCAAGTTCAAAGCCAGTCTCAGCAATTTAATGAGGCCCTGAACAATTTAGCAAGATGCTGTCTCAAAAAATAAAAAGGGGCAATTCCTCAAAACCAAATATCCTATGTTTTCTCTGATTTAAGGAAGCTGATTCATAATAGGGTTGGGGGAAGCATGGGAGGATTCCATGAACTCTAGATAGGAAAAAGGGGAGGGAGGGGAAATGGGATGGGAAAGATGGTGGAATGAGATGGACACCATTATCCTAGGTACATGTATGAAGACACGAATGGTGTGACTCTACTTTGTGTACAACCAGAATATGAAAAAGTGTGCTCTATATGTGTAATATGAATTATAATGCATTCTGCTGTCAAGTATATACAAATTAAAATTAAATAAATAAAAAGGGTTGGGGATGTGATTCAGTGGTTAAGTGCCTGGGTTCAATCTCTGGCATAAAACAAAATGGCAAAACATAGGTAAGTGTTGGTGAGGATGTAGAGAACACGGTACACCTGTACATTGTTGGTGAGAATGTAATTTAGTACAACCATATGGAAACATTATGGCGGTGCCTCAAAAAATTACAAATAAAACTACCATAGGATTCAGCAATCCTACTACTGGGTATATGAAAAGGAAATGAAATCAGTATGCCAGATACCTGTAGTCCCATGTTCAATGCAGTATTATTCACAATATCCAAGATAAGAAATTAACCTGAGTGATCATCAATGGAAGAATTGGTGGAAATTACCATACACACAAGGGAGTAGTATTCAACTTAAAAAAGAAGAAAAGCCTGTCTTAGGCAATGACATAGATAAACCTGGAGGGACATTATGGTAAGTAAAGTACACTAGGCACAGGAAGAAAATACTGTCTGATCTCACTAGCATGTCAGATCTCAAAAAGTCCAACTCACAGAAGCAGAAAGTAGAATGATGGAGGTATCAGGCCTGTGCTAAGGGAGAAGGGGTATGGATAGGGCAAGAAAGACACCAAGTTTCTGGTAGAAAAAATGAGTTCTGGAGATCAACTTTATAGCACAGAGACTAATCTTCATAACAATGTGTGGAATTCTTGAAAATTGCTTAAATAGTAAGTTTTTTAAAATATTTATTTATTTTTATTTTTTCCGGTGGACACAACATCTTTTATTTTATTTTTATGTGGTGCTGAGGATCGAACCCAGCGCCCCGCGCATGCCAGGCAAGCACGCTACTGCTTGAGCCACATCCCCAGCCCAAATAGTAAGTTTTAAAAGTTCTCTTTACAAAAAGATGGTAAGTATGTGAGGTGATATGTTAATTAATGATGTAATTATGCCTCAATCTACATATATCAATATACATATATCAAAACATCGTGTCATATGCCACAAATATGTTTAATCTTTTAATCAGTTAAAATGATTTTAAAAATTAGTTTGGAGTTGTAGCTCAGTGGTAGGGCACTTGCCTAGCATGTATAATGCACTGGGTGTGACCCTCAGCACACATAAAAATAAATAAATAAAATAAAGATACTGTGTCCATCTACAACAACAACAACAAAACAAATTAACACTGCCAGCCAGGTACGGTGGCACATGCTTATAATCCCAGCAACTTGGGAGGCTGAGGTCGGAGGATACAAATTCAAAGCCAGCCTCAACACTTAGTGAGGCCCTGAACAACTCAGCAAGACCCTGCCTCTAAAATAAAAATATAAAAAGGGTTGCAAATGTTGCTTAGTAGTTATTTACCCCTGGGTTCAATCCCCAGTACCAAAAACAAAACTAAACCAAAAAATTAATATTGCCATATCACCAAATGTCACTGGGAAAGGGGTCCAAGGAGGTTCCCAGAGGGAGGGGATCAGAACAACCAGGTTCTTGATGTTCACCAAGAAAAATAATTCAGGACATAGAGGAGTGACAGGCTGACTCTTTTTTTTATTTTTTTTTTCTTATTTAGATTCTGAGGATTGAACCCAGGGTGCTCTGACACTGAGCTTCATCCCATCCTTTTTAAAAAATTTGAATCAGGGTCTTCCTAAATTGCCAAGACTCACCTCAAATTTATGATTGTCCTGTGTCACTCTTCTAAGTAGCTGGGATTACAGGTGTGTGTCACTGTACCCAGCTCAAGTTGATATCATTTTTTTTTTCCATATGGGGAATTGAACCCAGAGGCACTTAACCACTGAGCCACATCCCAGGATTTTTTTTTTTTTTTTTTGAGACAGAGCCTTACTATGTTGTTGAGGCTGGCTTTGGACTCATGATCCTCCTGTCTCAGCTTCCCTAGCTGCTGGGATTACAGGCATGTGCAACTGTACCCAGCATCAAGTTGATTTCTTAAGCAATCAAAGCAACACACACTCAGAATTAAATATTTTATTGACAACTGTTGAAAGTCGGTGAGGGTGGGCACAGGGAAGTTTGTTAAAGTATGCTTCCTACTTTTATGTTTGGAAATTTTCATGAATTAAAAAAATAGCAACTGTGATTAAATACAAATAGGTAAGGACAGTAGAGTGAGTATTGGCTATTGGATTTGGCAATATGAAGTCACTGGCAACCTTGAGAAGAGTTGTGGCAGTAGAATGGTGATATTTATACTGAAGTTTAGCAAGAACTAATTGGTAGCAAATGAATGTGGTTGTGGTCAACAGCCTTAAGATGATCCCAAAGCCCCACTTCCTTTTCTTGTGTGACTTGCTTATATCAATAGACTATGGCAACATTTAAATATCTGTTAGACTTTACATCCAATGGATCATAACTCACCATCTAGGATGGGAATGGTGGCATACGCCTGTAATTCCAGGGGCTTGGGAGGCTGAATCAAGGATCTTGAATTCAAAGCCAGCCTCAGAAATTTAGTGAGGCCCTAAGAAACTCAGTGAGGCCCTGTCTCTAAACAGAATACAAAAAAAGGGCTGGGGATGTGGTTCAGTGATTGAGTGCCTCTGGGTTCAATCCTTGGTACCAAAAAAGTATAACAATTCACCATTTTCAAACAGTATACTGTGTGGTACTTATGGTTATAAATACAGATTGTGTGGTGATACAGTCTGAGAATTGTGGAACTAAGAAACATCTTTCTATTGTGCCATATATGCTACTACTCAGACGCCTTTTTTTATGTTAAATTAACAAGTACATATTGAACACGTTCTTTCAGCAAAGACTTATGTTAGAAAATTGAGATAATCATTCAGTAGTTCTTCTTTTACATATTCTCTTCCTAAGACCTCAAAGGGTTTTAGACATATCATGCTTAATTTTTCAAAAAACCCCATGGAGTCACATAGGATAGACATTATCAGTGCTTTGGAACTGGAAGTTCTGAATTAGAAAATACACATTCTCCCAAAGTCATACCATTACAGCATGAAAGTTTAAAACCCAACCTCAACTCTAAAACCTAAGGTATTTTAAAATAATCAACTTCAAAATAGTGTTTATTTTCTATATCATTTCAATATTTTTCTGCATAGAAAAAAAGGTTTAATAAAGTTATGTTAGTCAACTTTTCACTGTTGGCATATACCTGAGAAAAACAGCTTCAAGGAGGAAAGACTTATGTTGGCTGATGATTTCAGAGGTCCCTAGTTGATTGGCCCCATTGCTTTGAGGCTTAGGTGAGGCAGAACATCATGGCAGAAGGGTGTGGTGGAGGGAAACTGCTCAGCTCATGGCAGCCAGGAAGCAGAACAGGGGGCAGCAAGGAAGAGACTAGGGACAAGATATCCTATCCAGGGCATGCCCCATGATCCACTTCCCAAATAGGCCCCATCTCCTAAGGTCTCTACCAGCTGCCAATAATGCCATCAAATTATTCATTTGTCAATGGATTAATCCATGATGAGGTCAGAATCCTCATGATCCAATCCTATCCCAACACCTCACCTCTGACTATTGCTGTATTGAGGACCAAGCCTTCAACACACAAAACTTTAGGGAATGTTCAATCCCCATGTATCACAATAGTTTCGAATAGTCATTAAATGTCATTTGAAGGCAAACAAAAATGTCTCAAAATTGAATATAACCTAATGTTTTGTGTAAATTCTCACACCAGTGATTCATAATGTTTCCTTTTTTCCCCAAGCCTTCATATCAACAATCCTCCCACCTCCAACAGAGTTCTCAGAACCATAGCTTATTTCATTGCCTAAAAAATCTGTAGATATTAAAGAAATGGGGGTGGATGGGTAGATAAAATGAAGCACTAGAGCCAGGCATGGTGGTACACATCTGTAATCCCAGTTACTCAGAAGGCTGAAGCAGGAGGATTATGAGTTTGAGGCCAGCCTGAATAACTTAGTGAGACCCACTCTCAAAATAAAAAATAAAAAGGGCTGGGGACTTAGAGCACCCCTGAGTTCATTACCCAATACTACAAAAGAAAAGAAAACAAAAAGCAACACAGAAGGAGTTAAGATAAAAAATAATAAAAAACAATAAATAGTGATTTATTAAAATGAATAATGCTGCCAACACATATTAAAAAGCACTGTGAAGTTACACTTGACCTACCTAGGACTTAATGAAGGTCCTAAATTCACTCTCAACAGATATTTGAAAGGTACTGAAACTGATAAAAATCTAAAAAAAAAAAGAAAACATTAAAATTTAAATAATCTTTGTAGCTGGGCGGGTTGTAGCTCAGTGGAAGAGTACTTGCCTAGCATGTATGAGGCACTGGGTTTGATTCTTAGCACCACATACCAATAAATAAAATAAAGGTCCATCAACCACTAAAATATATTTTTAAATATTAAAAACAATCTTGTACCCATCCAAGGTGGTTTATGCCTGTAATCCCAGCTGCTTAGAAGGCTGAAGCAAGGAGATCATAAATTTGAGGCCAGCTGGGAAACTCACCCTATCTCAAAATAAAAAATAAACAAGTTGGGATGTAACTCAGTGGTAAAGTGTCCCTGGGTTCAATTCTCAATAGAAACACACAGACACACACACACACACCCCTGTATGACTTAAATTATTTAAGTGCACATTAATATTCAGTTATGAAAGAAAATGTGTAAAATGGCACATGTTTAGCATATGCAAGGCCATGAGTTCAACACCCAGCACCAAAGGAAAAAAAAAAAAACCAAACCCAAGCTATGAAATGACAAAATTGATCTGCTTAAGTCTAACCACTACCCAATCCCTTCCTCACTCTTTAACCTAATTATAGATTAGCCACTGTACATTCCATCTTCTCCTTATGCTGCAAAATCCTTCTGACCTGTTCCTCATGATCTAAAGCAAAGTCTGAGGATAGTCACCTGTCACCTATTTTAGATATTCTATGCTTTTTTGTGGGGGGCACTATTGGGGGCTGTTCCTAGGGTGCTCTATCACTGAACTATAACCCCAGCCCTTTTTATTTATTCATTTATTTTGAGACAGTATTTAGCTATAGTGCCGGGGTTATTCTTGAATTAACACTCCTCCTACCTCAGTCTCCTAAAATGCTAGGATTATAAGTAAGTGCCACCATGCCAGCCTTGCCCTTACTTTTCTATTCAAGTGGTAACATTTTTGCCAGTTTGTCTCCTCCAAATGGGTAATTTCTCTCCCCCAAATGGGTAATTTATCACACTTTATTGTTACCTTCCAGCATCTTAAATAACACATGCAAAGTGGTCAGACTTTAGAGGTGCCCCCACACAAAGAGCTAAATATTTCATTTGCAACCAAAATGCTTAAAAATTGAGTGAAAGATATATTTAATACAGCCAAACAACAGATAAACATTTATAGTTACTGAATTGGAAAAGAATTTATATATTGTACAAAAAAGATCAAACTTTGTTAAGAACTATTGGTTAGGAGAATGGTAGGGCTCAATGCTTGAGAATAAATTTAAAAAAATATCAGAGAAGCAAAGTGGGAAGAACATCTGAAATCTTTCTGCCCAGGGATACATACTGTTGACATTTTAGTATACAAATGTCAATCTCTGGGCTGGGGATGTTGCTCAGTGGTAGAACACATGCCTAGCATATGCAGGACCCTGGGTTCAATCCCTAGCACTGCAAAAGAGAACAATAATAGTTACTTTGACATCTGAATGGCCACATTCTTACTGACTTATCATTTCCATTTAAAATCTGGAGTTCTCAACTGAACTTTAAACTCAACTCTAAATTGCCCCAGGCTGCATTTCTTACCTGAGTCTTTTTGGCCAACCACCTCTCTTATTCCTGCTCAGTTCTGCAGATTTTTTTCTTCCTAGGCCATATCAATCATGGTTTTGCCTCAGCAAATTCAAACCTGATATTTGTCTGTGACTCTCACTCACCCCAGATATTTTCATAGTTCCCCTCAAACATAATTCAGGTGTTTTAACGCAAATGTTACTATGGAAGGGAAGATATCTCTGACCATCTTCCTAAAATAGCATTCCTATAGCCTTCTTTTCTTATTTTTTTTTTACTTTCTTCAGAGCTCTGATACACCCAACATTAAACAGTATATTAACTATCAAGTTTTCTCTGATGCTTCTTAGACTCTAAGTTCCAAGGAGGCATGGGTATCTAAACAGTGCCTGGCCAGGCACAATTAACTAAAATTAACTGAAAATATAATTATGAAGACTTGACTCTTAAAAAAATCAACAGTAAATTTCAACTTAAGGGTACAAACTTAGAAGTCACACCCAATCTCAATCCAGACTTGTTCCTAGATGTCCCATCTAAGTATCAAATGAGAGGCACTATTGGATAACCTTCAATTTTTTTCTTATGTTAAAATTCCTTTTAATTATTTACCATTTATTAAGTGCATAACCAGTACTTTAAAAATGTATAACACTTTGTAAGTACAAATAATATTTCATTTCATCCCTGAAAGCGAAAACAAGAAACAAAAATGTCTGCATCTCATCAGAGACCAATCATTTCACACTTTACCTGGCAATGATATATAATTAATTTCTTCACATAAAGGTTCAGAAAAGACAGTTTAAAAAATCATCATTTATGAAACAATATTTTCTCACACTTATTTCAACAAAATATTATAATTATTGCTACTATGTGTGGTAGCATATTATAATAATGTGAAAACAATATCTAAAACTAAATTTAATCTAGAAACTAGCTGCACTTCAGCAGCTATTATAGAGAATAAATACTACAACATGTAGGGTACCGAATAGCAATTAAATTTGTTACAAGGGAAATTTAAATAAAGGTGTACTTTTTTTCTATACTAAAATTACCCTAGATAGACATTTCTTGTGCTGTATACAGTATCTGAAAGGATAGCCAATCTTTATAATTTAAATATATCTTAATTGTTCTTAATTATTTTAAGTGGTCATTATATTAAATGAAAACCTAATCACAAAGGTTTCATAAAGCATGATACTCTTACATAACATCAAGTAATATTAACATTTTCTAAGCAATGTTATGCAGCACAAACACCTTCATTATACTGTTACTATGGAAGGGAAGGTATCTCTGACCATCTTCCTAAAATAGCATTCCTGTCACCTTCTTTTCTTATTATTTTTACTTTCTTCAGATTTCTCTGATACACCCAACATTAAACAGTTAACAGATTTAACTATCAGGTTTTCTGATAGTTAAAATCCTCAAGAATACCCTCTTCCCCACCAATAAAACAAAAGCAAACTCACCCAAATGTGGAAATAATGTGCGTTCCCGCCACATAAATACTCAAGGGGTCAAATGCTGTTTTTTGTTTGTTTAGACAGGGTCTTACTATGTTGTTTGTTTAGACAGGGTCTTACTGTGTTGCCCAGGCTGGCCTTGTACTCTTGATTCTCCAGCCTCAGCCTCCCAAGCAGCTGGGACTGCAGTCATGGGAAACTGCAACCAGCTAAAAATAAAATAAAAAGGCTAGGGTTGTGGCTCAGTGGTTAAGCACCCAGGGTTGAATCTCCAGTATAAAGTGAAAGAAAGAGCTTTCTTTCTTTCTTTCTTTCTTTCTTTCTTTCTTTCTTTCTTTCTTTCTTTCTTTCTTTCTTTCTTTCTTTTTCTTCTTTCTTTCTTTTTTAAAGACCTTTCAATCAGGAGTTGAGTAGTGGGAAGGGAAAGGAGGAGAGGTATTGGGAAATGAAACTGATAAGATTATATTGTGTGCATATATGAGCAGGTCACAATGAATCCCATTATGATGTATAATTATGCACTAATTGTTGAACCACGACACAAAGAAAAGACCACTGACTGCAATTTTAAACCAAATTAAATCAAGCTTATATTGTGTACATGAAGAGATGGCCAGCTGCTGTCTCACCTGAAACCCAGGACAGAGATCAGCCCAGCTCTCAAGGAAGAAAAGATTTTTATAGCATGAAAAGTTACAAAAGGGGGTGTTTGGGGAATTTATAGCCACAGGATTCTGGCAAATGTAATATGAAGAGCAGTTAACAGATTAATGATTTACATGGCTTGATATTTCAAGGTAAGGAGTAAATTCAGATCCCAACATCAGAATTTATGAGGTGCTGCTGAGGTTTGAGAGAGGGTTGTTATCTGGTCATGGAGAGCCAGGTATGGGTGAGTTCAGAGCACAGGCAAGAATTCCAAACAAGTTTAGAAATCTCAGTATTTTATAGTAAAACAGAAATGAACTTTTCGTGACTTTGTGATGAGATGGCTCCCAATCTTAAGATAGAATTAGGCTATGTTCATCACTAATAAAATTACTTTAAAAATATAATATTATCTGGCAAATAAGAGAGAACTACATATATTTTTAAATCCTTCAGCAATAAGACTAAAACTAGATCTCTGGTTGCCCAGGCAGTCACCTTCTTTATAACATTTGAAATAGCAACCTAGACCAAACAAGTGTAAATAGAATCATGGGGTGCGGGTAGGAGAATTCCTAAAAACTTAACATAAAATGAAGTTAAATTTCTAAGTGTTTTAGCACCAAGCTGAGTTTTGACATGAATTATGAAGATATGGTCTAATCATTAATTAGTGTTAAGGTTAGAAATAGCAATTAAAGGAAAAGGTAAAAATGAATGAGACACAATGTTGAATTGTTTGTTAATATTTTCTTTTTTTTTTTAAAGAGAGAGAGAGAGAGAGCTTTTTAATATTTATTTTTTAGTTTCAGCGGACACAACATCTTTTGTTTGTATGTGGTGTTGAGGATCGAACCCGGGCTGCACGCATGCCAGGCGAGCGCGCCACCGCTTGAGCCACATCCCCAGCCCCTTGTTAATATTTTCTTAATGAGTTTCTCATGTATATTCAGGAAAGACATTGATCTGTAGTTTTTATTATATTGTCTTTGGTTTTGGTATAAGAGTGATACTAGCTTCATAAACAAATTGGGAAGGTGCCTTCTTCTATTTTCTAGAGAGTATATAGAATTATTTCAATTATTCTTTAAAGTACCAAGAGAATTCTCCAGCAAAAACTTCTAGGCCTAGAGATTCTTTTGAAGGGGAGTTAATTATATATTCAATTTCCCTAATAGCTAAAGAACTTCATAAAACACTCAAAAAATGTTAGTACCAAATTGATCATCAGTAGAAACTAAATGAAAGGTACATTTATAAAATGAAACAATATTGTCATTAAAAAGCATGACCTATATGCATTAAAATGGAAACATAGCCACAGTAATTAAGTGAAAACAAGTAAGTTACAAATAGTATGCATAGTACAATCCCATTCATTCAAAACAAACAATGGATTGGAGAATATACAAATACACCATATATTAGCAAATTACAGCTTGCTGGCTTCCTATCTTTGTAAATAAAATTTTACTGGAACACAGCTAGGCTCATTTAATGCAACAGATACTATAAGACCAACAAAGCTGAAAATCATTACTATTTACCTTTTAATAAAAAGTATGCCAAACCCTGATTATCTAAATTAACCTAGATTCTTTCTGCTCCCCTTATCTGTTATACATATTTTTCTATAATATGTGAATAATTATAATAAACATAATATTTTTATAAACAAATATGATTAAAAATTCTTTGTGGAATTGCTTAAATACTATATGACCATTAAATGATGCAGAAATATATTAACTGACACAGAAATATCTCTACCATATATTGTTTTTAAATATCCATGCACAGATCTCATTTTTGCTTTTAACCCAAGTTTGTGTGCATGTTTATGCACAGAGAAGAAGTATAGTATGTTAACAGTGATTATATTTTTTTTTATTGGTTGTTCAAAACATTACAAAGCTCTTGACATATCATATTTCATACATTAGATTCAAGTGGGTTATGAACTCCCATTTTTACCCCAAATACAGATTACAGAAGTGATTATATTTGTGTAGTAGAACTACCAGTGATACTACTTAATTATTTTTGAATTGTCATTTTTTTAACAAAAAACATGTGTTATTAATTATAAAAAACAAATGAATGTGAAAGTTTTTTTTATAAATGGCCAGGCATAGTGCACACACCTATAACCCAATGACAGACTGAGGCAGGAGAATTGAAAGTTCCAGATCAGCCTTGGCAACTTAGCTGGACCCTATCTCAAAAAAAAAAAAAAAAAAGGCTGTGGATGTGGAGATGTAGCTCAGTGGCATAGTAACAATGGGTTCAATCTCCAGTATTACAAAACAAATAAACAAACCTTTTATCACTGTATACTTTTCTATGTCCTTAAACCCAGGTACAGTCAGAACCTTTTCTTGAGGAGCTAACATTACTACACGCATAATTTAAAGAATTCTAGGTTGATCTGAATGTATAGGTAGTATAATAAAGAGAAACAAAATGGTACAGATTTGAGCAGTGATCTTTGAGACTTTTTAAAATGTTCTATCTCTTTGCTTTTTAGCAATTTCTTTTTTTCCTCCATAAAGGTATCTATAAGATATCTAGCCATTATACATGGTTGAATAGCATAGTACAGATAGTTGGTTTGTGGAAGGGAGATTTTTTTTTTTTTTTTTTTGTGATCCTGAGGATTGAACCCAGAGTTGTTTTGTTTTTGAGACAGGGTCTAAATAAATTGCTGAGAGTTTCACTAAGTTGCTGAGGCTGGCCTTGAACTTGCTACCCTCCTGTCTCGGCCTCCTGAGTCACTGGAATTATAGGCATTCTCTACCTCACCCAGCTACAGATGGCTGGTTTTTAAAATACCACTATTATTGTGCTCAACTAGAAGGAATTTTCTTTCAAACATTTTTCCTGCTCTGTAAGAATCTGCTTCTTCATTGTTTCTATCAGTGTTCTTGAACTAAACAGTATGCAAAACAATATAATGTTAGTATCAGTATCTGTGACAAGGACCTCCTTCTCAGTTTATTTACACCCACCTTAATCTCTAGACACCTAAATTTGATTCTTTTTTTAAAATATATTTTTAGTTATAGAGGGATACGGTATCTTTATTTTATTTATTCATATGTGGTGCTGAGGATCAAACCCAGTGCTTCACATGTGTTAGGCAAGTGCTCTACCACTGAGCCACAACCCAGGCCCTAAATTGGACTCTTAAAAGCATATACAAACCAACACTTGTAACTTCAAGAAAATCATCATATGCTAATTCCCAATACCTCATTCACATACTAAACTGCTTACCTAAAATGGATGAATTTTAAATAAGAAGTAGGAAAAGCCAAGAAGCAATCCAATTTTCCCCACAGAACCCCATTCCCAAAATGCCCAGGAATTTTATGCCATGTATTACAGAAAACAGGATAAAGAAAGAACTTTAAAAAAGGACTGTGTGAAAATCTGTTCATGTAGCAATTTGATTTTCCTAAATTTTCTACATTATCCAAAACCTCCCCCAGTGAAGAAGATGTTAGATGTATTTTCCCATTGGGTAAGGCAGTTGAGTTTCACTGGGTGCCAAGTGAAAACTGGGGGAGTAAATGGACAGCTACATAGTGAGTGCTGAACCAGGCTTCTTCATTCTGCCTTTTTTCTCTACTCAGATCCCAGAGCACTTATAGGCCTATATTCCCCAACAAGAGATGAGAGTATTTTTCTAGGATTTCTGGTTACCTGAACAGGAAAGACTAAAATATACTGATATTAGATATAATCCCAAATAAAAAAATTTACTGATATAATAGCCCTCTTTATTCTCAGGGAATATATTTCATAATCTCCAGTGGATGCCTGAAACCACAGATACTGCTGAACACTAGATACATGACATATTTTCCTATCCATACAATAAAGTTTAATTTATAAATTAGGCACAGCAAGAATTTAATGATAATAACTTATCATAGATCTTAGCAATATCAGCATATGATATTTCCCCCCCTTAAGTCTAGATCTTTCATCCGTGCACTAACAGGAAGCACTTTATGCTTCTCTTTGGCAAATGTGAATTGCCAGCATCACTACTCTTGCACTTTGAAGTCATTATTAAAAAAAATAAGGAGGCCAATAAGGGTCTGGAATGTAGCTCAGTGGCAGAGCACTTGCCTAGCAAACACAGGTCCTGGGTTTCATCCCCAGCATGGCACATTCACACAGCAAAAAACCCACAAAAAGTAGGATAAGGATTACTTGAACAGAAGCAGCACAGTGTTAATGCAACAGTTGAACTGATAACCAAGATGGCTACACTAACAGGAAGGTAGTGTACATAAAGTAGATACACTGGACAAAAGGATGATTCACATTCTGGGAGGAATGGAATGGAAAGGCATGATATTTCATCATGCTGCTTAGAATAATGTACAATTTAAAACTTAAGATGTATTTCTGGAATTTTCCATTAAATATTTTTGAACAGTGTTTGATGACAGGTAACTGAAACTACATAGAGTTGAAACCATGGGAAAGGGTAGACTGCAGTATTATGTAATAAAGAATTTAGTTTGTCTTTGTCTCTGGTTCCTGGGAGGTAGCCACCAAGTGCTTGGAATTTCCTAAATGATGCAAGTCTTTGTTAGTCAAGGTAGACCTCTGGGACAACATCTGTTAGTTTACATTAATGAAGTAACTCAGAGTAGGCCCCTAGATCTCTTGTGCTAATGAGATAACTCAGGATGGTGGCTGGCCATCCCAGAAAAATCAAGTATATGATTACAAGATTGGGGATTTCAGGTAACCTCCGGAAAAGGAGGAAGGTTAGAGATTGAATTCACCCATGTGGCCAATGATTCAATCACTCATGCCTGTACAAAAAATCCCCAACAAAAACCCTGCACATGGAAGTTTGAGCAAACTTCACTAGTCAGTAATACTCTGCAATTCTTTTCCCAGGACTGAGGACTGAATTCAGGGACACTCCACCATTGAGATATATCCCCAGCACTCTGTGTATGTTTTTATAGTGCTGGGGATTGAACACAGGGCCTTGTGCATGCAAAGCAAGCACTCTACCTACTGAGCTATATTCCCAGCCCCTCTATTTTTTGAGACAGGGTCTCACTAAGTTGGCAAGACTGGCCTAGAACTTTCAATCCTCCTGCCTCAGTCTTCCAAGGAGCTGGGATTACAGATGTGTGCCACCACATCTGAATAATACTATGCATGTTATCACACCCTAATCTGCCTTGATGTGCCAGGAGGGTTATGCATACTGATTCCATGGAGATAAGACAATAGAAACTGTATCTGGAGTCCTCCCAAACCTTGCCCCATGTGTATCTCCCTTTGGCTGGTTCTGATTTGTACCCTTTTGCATAATACCACTGTTATAAGCAGCACAGTAACTTAATTGAGTTCTGTGAGTGGTTCTAGAAAACTATCAAACATGAGGGAATGGTAAAGCCTGAATTTGTAGTGAGATGCTCAGGAGCAAGGGTGGCTTGGGGATATTCAGCCTGTGGCTGGTGTCTAAAGTGAGGGCAGTTATATGGAGGACTGTGCCCTTAACCTGTGAAGTTTGGCTAACTCCAGGTAGTTGGTATCAGAAGTCATTTAAATATTAAAGCTATAACTAAAGAAACGTTCCCACCAGATCATCTTGAAGTGAATACCACCCAACAACTCAGTACTTCCATCAACTTTTTAATATCCCAATTTTGTCCCATTGTCCCAGAAATGCAACACCTATAAAAATTTAAGCCTGGTACCTTGGCGTATGCCTGTAATCCCAGTGGCTTGGAAGGCTGAGGCAGGAGGATCACAAGTTCAAAGCCAGCTTCACAAAAAACGAGGTGCTAAGCAACTCAATGAGACCCTGTCTCTAAAGAAAATATAAAATAGGGCTGAGGATGTAGCTCAATGGTAGAGTGGTTGCCTACTATGCATGAAGCCCTGGGTTCAGTCCCCAGTACCGTGGCGCACGTACACACACACACACACAACCCCTGCAAAACTTTAATATATAAATGTATACTACAGGTTTTTTCAACATGGCGGTGGGCACAGAGAGATCAAGTCTCTGACTTCTTCAGCTGCGTGGGCATAGGGAGTCGTAAATTGTCTAAATGCTGTTTGCTCAGGATCACTAGGCAATGCTGAGCTGACGTGGATCTGGGGCAAACAGTCTGGGCCCCTCAGAACACACACACCGAGCTCGGATCGGCTGCATTCAAGATCGCCTGCTTCTCGTGACTCAGCACTAACGATCCCGCTGAAATAACTGGTCGGCCCATCTGAACTTACAGAGGTAAAAGCCAACCGAGCCTTCATAGGCAGTGGCCACAGGATTGAAACGGGGCTTGGGAAAGACAGTCAGGACCCACCTGTTGCATTGGTCACCCGGCAAAGGGAACGAATGGTCACCATTTGCACGGGATACCACCATGGCAGAGAACTGACGTCACGGGCGGAGGAGATAACTTCATTGAAACCAGCGCGACAGGTGTGTAATCCCCTAGCCATCTCTCTCCACACAGTGGGGAAACCTTAAGGGCCCCTCCCAGCTCTCCTGTAAGGGCCCCTCCCAGCTCTCCTGTGAGCGCCATAGCCAGACCGAGGGAATCAGGAGTGGCGCGGCACTCGC
>NW_026000153.1:1106610-1111848 GCF_001458135.2 Marmota marmota marmota
CTAGCAGTCAGAGAAATGCAAATCAAAACCACCCTAAGATACCATCTTACTCCAGTAAGATTGGCAGCCATTATGAAGTCAAACAACAACAAGTGCTGGCAAGGATGTGGGGAAAAGGGTACTCTTGCACATTGCTGGTGGAACTGCAAACTGGTGCGGCCATTTTGGAAAGCAGTATGGAGATTCCTTGGAAGGCTGGGAATGGAACCACCATTTGACCCAGCTATTGCCCTTCTCGGACTATTCCCTGAAGACCTTAAAAGAGCGTACTACAGGGATACTGCCGCATTGATGTTCATAGCAGCACAATTCACAATTGCTAGACTGTGGAACCAACCCAGATGCCCTTTAATAGATGAATGGATAAAAAAAATGTGGCATTTATACACCATGGAGTATTACTCAGCACTAAAAAATGACAAAATCATGGAATTTGCAGGGAAATGGATGGCACTAGAGCAGATTATGCTAAGTGAAGCTAGCCAATCACGAAAAAACAAATACCAAATGTCTTCTTTGATATAATGAGAGCAACTAAGAACAGAGCAGGGAGGAAGAGCAGGAAGAAAAGATTAACATTAAATAGAGACATGAGGTGGGAGGGAAAGGGAGAGAAAAGGGAAATTGCGTGGTAATGGAGGGAGACCCTCATAGTTATACAAAATTACATATAAGAGGTTGTGAGGGGAATGGGAAAATAATCAAGGAGAGAAATGAATTATAGTAGATGGGGTAGAGAGAGAAGATGGGAGGGGAGGGGGGATAGTAGAAGATAGGAAAGGTAGCAGAATACAACAGTTACTAATATGGCATTATGTAAAAATGTGGATGTGTAACCGATGTGATTCTGCAATCTGTATTTGGGGTAAAATTGGGAGTTCATAACCAACTTGAATCTAATGTATGAAATATGATATGTCAAGAGCTTTGTAATGTTTTGAACAACCAATATAAAAAAAAGAAAGCAAACAAAAAAAAAACAAAAAAAAGTATACTACATAATTATATAATTAAAATTTATAGTATAACATTAATTAACATAATATATATGTAATCTAGATTATGATTTCTAACCTATATTAATGCACCTGTGTCAATTTTGCTGAAATATTCACGGAATTGAAAATGTGGGACTTAAGGGGTTAATTATTGGCAAAAGGCTAGGGATCATCAGAAATAGTTTGAAGAAACACAAAAGCACTCCAGAAAAGCTGCCATTGACAATCTCAGAGAGATTAAAAAAGAATCAGACTTCTTGGAAATTGAAAATAAATCTCCATAAAGAGAGAGAAAATAAATCTCTCAAAAGTAAAGCAAAAGGGCTGGGTGCAGGGGTGAATGCCTACAATGCCAGCAGCTTGGGAGGCTGAGGTATTGCCATCTATCCCAGCTGGTGACCTATGCTAGGATCACAAATCTGACTATTTCAATACTGTAAGAAAATGGTGAAGAAAGCACACAAACACACAGAAGTACCTTTTCAAAATCCTGGACAGCTCTCTGACCTTAGGGGTCTGTGGAAAGAAAAAGCCACCGGAATTCTTTATTCTTATATAGGGGAGGTTCCATGGAACATTCTATCCCCAAAAGGGCAAAGGGGTAGGATTACCAAGGAATAGGTGAGTGTAACTCAACCCCACCAGGTAATGCCTACTCCTGGAGCCATGCCTCATTTTCTGAGTGGAGGTAAAGCCCAAGTTATTGCATGGCCCAATAATTGTTCAGTGTCTTTTGCTGAGGACTTAAGGGCATGTATTTCCAGAGCAGCTCCTGACACTGAAGAGGATTTTGAGTTCAAAGCCAGCATCAGCAACTTAGTGAGGCCTTAAGCAACTCAGTGAGAACCTGTCTCTAAATAAAATATAAAAAATCGCTAGGAATGTTGTCCAGTGGTTAAACACCCCTAGGTTCAATCCCTGGGTCCCCTCAACCCACCCCAAAATAAAAATAAAAATAAAATATAAATTAATACAGCAAAAGGATAAAGAGAAGAAAAACAGAAAATCTGCTGGGGACATAATTCAATGGCAGAACACTTGCCTAGCATGTGCAAGATCCTGGGTTTGATCCCTATTGTTACTGCTGTTTACTGAGTCCTTGCTTCCCCAATGCTGAAGCATAACACCAGAGAAGCATACCCAGGCAAGAGTAGAGTGGAAAGTGGAAGCCTTTATTAAAGGATAGCAGAAAAGACTTCCTCCCAGAGGAAAATGGGGACCCAAAAGGCGGAATGCGTGGAAAGGGGAGGTCTTCCCTTTTTTTATATCTAAGGTCTTCTTTTAGTCCTCCCACATTCCTGTCCTTTGTTTCCCTCTATCCTGCAGTGATAGAATGCAGGTGGGAAGGCCAAAAGTTGAGGAGATAGGTGGACTGTTGGGGCAGGGAGGAGTAATCTGGGCAGGAAGGGCCTGGGGTGGTTTGATTAGTACCTCCCTTTTTGCTGGGAGGTTCCTTAGGATGGGTTCTAGGCCTTGGAGACATTAATATTTCAATTTTCCCAGGTGCTCTTCTGGTTTCCTGGACTCCATTCTTGATAATGGTCTCCATTTTCTTTATCTTACTCGATATTAGACCGGATTTACCTAACTACACTAACTACCTATCTTCAATATCATATTCCCTAACATAGTCAAAATTTAGATGTATTTCATATAAATGCAAAAGCCTTGAACACAGTCTACAAGAATTAAAGTCATTCCATTAATTAAAAACATACACACACACACACACACACGCACACATACATAATATAAACTAAGTCATAATGTAAATATTACAACTGAGAAAACCTCTTTAAAATAGACTACACCTATCCATAACAAAATCCTTAATCTTAAATTTGTCTTGAAATGGAGGATAATTCGTGTAGGATTGCCTGAGACATGGCTTGAGTTTATAGAAGTGGTTTTTGTAAGGCCTGTATTCCAGGTGCAGGGAATTCTATGAGGGAGACTGGAGTACTGGATGATGATTCCATCTTCTTTGGAATAAAATAGGTATTACAAAGTTTGGAGGAGGGCATGCAATGAACAGGAATCCCACCTGAAAGAACATTCTTTTTGGCTTGAACTCTATGGTAGCATTTCAGATCAGAGGCAGAGTGTCCTAGAATGGTGAAGTTTCTAGCATTGTATGGACTAAGCAGTTTTTTTTTGGGGGGGGGGCAGGTACCAGGGATTGAACCCAGGGGCACTCAACCACTGTGCCACATCCCCAGCCCTATTTTGCATTTTATTTAGAGACAGGGTCTCACTGAGTTGCTTAGCACCTCGCTATTGCTGAGGCTGGCTTTGAACTCGTGATTTTCCCACCTCAGCCTCCCAGGCCACCGAGCCCGGCTGGACTAAGCAATTATTGATCCATTGCCTAGAGTGAACAGCATTTGGACAATATTGCTACCTTTTTCAGAAGCTATGAATAGCTGGATGTTGAGGGTTTGAATCAACTTTCAGAAAGGAGAAGTGAAGTGAGCTAAGATAAGCAAAGGCTTGGAAAATTTTATTTATAGGCACAATCTTAAAGTTGTGGATTAGTGTGGAGGAATATCCTGTTTTACCTGAGGAGATATGCTGACAGTGAGAGCTCTCTTTCTTCTTTTGATATTGGGGATTGAATCCAGTGGCGCTTTACCATGGAACTGCATCCTCAGCCCTTTTTCATTTGTTATTTTGAGACAGGCTCTCACTAAGTTGCTGAGAGCCTAAGTTGCAATTCTCAAACTACTAATCCTCCTGCCTCAGACTCCCGAATCACTGTGATTACTTCAGCATGCACTACTGAGCCCAGCTCTACAGTGCTCTCTGCACACACCCATTCCTTCAATAATCCCTCACTGGTTCCCCTGTGTGAGGTCTCTTAAACCTAGAGCAGCAAAAAATTGGTCATCGGCAGATATACTGATGATTTTTCTATCCTGTTATTCCTGATAGTTCAGAAGGGTTTTCCAGAGTATTTCTGAGACATGAACAAAAATTGAGTTCAAGGATATGAGTGACTTGCCCAGGGTAGGCACATGTTGACTTTTTGGCTAATGTTTCCTGTTTTGCACAATTAATTTAAAAACGAGTATTTATTTATTTTTGAGATTTTTGTCACACTGAAGCCCCTTAACTGAGAATGCCTTTTGATGACACATCTGGCTGGGGAGGTGGTGATGGATCTGTCCACTAGCAGCATCTCTGGTGATCCTAACTATCAAAGCTAGGAGAACCTGAGGGACAATAGGCAGAAGGGACATCGATGACTCTTCCATCTGTCCTCTCTCACTTGGCTCATCAACTCTCATTCTGGACAGCACACTAGAAATGAAAGTTGTCAAAGGCAGTTCCCAGTTCCCATGAGAACTAACCCAACAATTACCTGCTGTACTTACTTGTCATGGAGCAGGCTCTCCAAGCAACTATAACCATAACAGAGTTCTAAGACATAAGAACTTCCCTTGCTTGACTCAAGAGTGTAAGAAAACATACACAACATGAAAGTGAAAAGCAACAAACTCTAGTTAGTGTTGAAAAAAGATTCTTACTAAAAACCAGTAAGCTCAAACTAACTTTCTAAAAACATGTTTAGGACAGGCTAGCTGACAGTCAAAAATTGTGGTTCTTAGTTTACATTTTAACATTTTTAGACCAAGTGTTGACTCTAATAGACAAAACAAAACAGACAATCTATCTGGACTTAAATCTAAACGTGAAAATGGACCCACAGGCAAACTCTTCACCAATTTTCCACAGAAATATGTTGAAAGGGCTTGCCCATGTTGAGCTCTGGCCTCCAGGAAGGGTGGCAAATCAGTCTCTCCAGATGAGCTAGTTTCCTTTGAAGTAACTCAGTTTGGGGACACTCCAGTCAGTCTTGGGGGAGCTCTAGAATTTAGTGTTGGGGGTAACTTTCCACCCAGGAAGCTGATGAAATCTGGTTCTTCTGCGTTTTTGACCCTCATTACCTCGCTGATAGCAATCTGAACTCCAAAATCAAAACTTCGCTGATGGGTCTCCACGCTTTTTTGGTAGAGGTTGGTGTCGGCGGCAGTTGCGTTTTGAAAGGGAGCACAGAGAAAGTGCTGGCTGCTGACACACGGGGTCTTTGTAGAGCTGGGCCACTGCGGTGGCTGAGTCTTGGAAGAGGTGCCACAGCTGGTGCAGCTTGTGCTCGGGCTTCGCGGAGGCCGCCGCCTCCTGCAGCTCAGGGGACAGCTGCTGGTCCTGCTCTGCCTGGGCCTGGCACTGCCGCTCCCAC
>NW_026000153.1:1114587-1128314 GCF_001458135.2 Marmota marmota marmota
CAGCAGCCAGCACTTTCTCTGTGCTCCCTTTCAAAACGCAACTGCCGCCGACACCAACCTCTACCAAAAAAGCGTGGAGACCCATCAGCGAAGTTTTGATTTTGGAGTTCAGATTGCTATCAGCGAGGTAATGAGGGTCAAAAACGCAGAAGAACCAGATTTCATCAGCTTCCTGGGTGGAAAGTTACCCCCAACACTAAATTCTAGAGCTCCCCCAAGACTGACTGGAGTGTCCCCAAACTGAGTTACTTCAAAGGAAACTAGCTCATCTGGAGAGACTGATTTGCCACCCTTCCTGGAGGCCAGAGCTCAACATGGGCAAGCCCTTTCAACATATTTCTGTGGAAAATTGGTGAAGAGTTTGCCTGTGGGTCCATTTTCACGTTTAGATTTAAGTCCAGATAGATTGTCTGTTTTGTTTTGTCTATTAGAGTCAACACTTGGTCTAAAAATGTTAAAATGTAAACTAAGAACCACAATTTTTGACTGTCAGCTAGCCTGTCCTAAACATGTTTTTAGAAAGTTAGTTTGAGCTTACTGGTTTTTAGTAAGAATCTTTTTTCAACACTAACTAGAGTTTGTTGCTTTTCACTTTCATGTTGTGTATGTTTTCTTACACTCTTGAGTCAAGCAAGGGAAGTTCTTATGTCTTAGAACTCTGTTATGGTTATAGTTGCTTGGAGAGCCTGCTCCATGACAAGTAAGTACAGCAGGTAATTGTTGGGTTAGTTCTCATGGGAACTGGGAACTGCCTTTGACAACTTTCATTTCTAGTGTGCTGTCCAGAATGAGAGTTGATGAGCCAAGTGAGAGAGGACAGATGGAAGAGTCATCGATGTCCCTTCTGCCTATTGTCCCTCAGGTTCTCCTAGCTTTGATAGTTAGGATCACCAGAGATGCTGCTAGTGGACAGATCCATCACCACCTCCCCAGCCAGATGTGTCATCAAAAGGCATTCTCAGTTAAGGGGCTTCAGTGTGACAAAAATCTCAAAAATAAATAAATACTCGTTTTTAAATTAATTGTGCAAAACAGGAAACATTAGCCAAAAAGTCAACATGTGCCTACCCTGGGCAAGTCACTCATATCCTTGAACTCAATTTTTGTTCATGTCTCAGAAATACTCTGGAAAACCCTTCTGAACTATCAGGAATAACAGGATAGAAAAATCATCAGTATATCTGCCGATGACCAATTTTTTGCTGCTCTAGGTTTAAGAGACCTCACACAGGGGAACCAGTGAGGGATTATTGAAGGAATGGGTGAGGGAGGGTAGGCATGGTGTTGGGAGGGCATCTGAGTGGCAGAGGAAGAAAGTGGCCATCATGAGGAAAAGTGTGCCCACAAAGGATTGTGTCCCTAGGCAATTTAAAGGTCACTGATTCAAGGCACACCTAGCTCCATCACCATATTCATGGTGGCAGGTTGTTCTGCCTTTGCACACCTGGCAGCTCAAGACCCCAGTTCCCTCCTGGACTGCTGGCCCTGGCATGTGTCACACAGAGTCCACTCCCCAGCGATGTGCCCACCTTGGCGCCGATCTGGTTGCCGCACTGGCCTGCCTGGATGAGCACGATTTCACGCATGATGCCCAAAGCTGGTGAAGGAGCTGAGGTGAAGGCCTCTTTGGAGCGAGAGGAGGCCAGAGCTCTTGGTTTAGGGAAGACTGCCTCAGCCAGTAGCTCTGCTTTTCTATCCTGGGATCCCGCCCAGCCCCAGTGACGTAATGCTGGGCGGGGAAATGAGAGGTTACCTATGAAAGGGATTCAAGTTGAAGGAACAAAAATGCCTGTGTAAAGCCCCAGGTGATGCCCTCATCATGAATATGAATTCTACTTGCAATATTAAGGGTTGATCTATACTAGAGGTGGAAGCGAAAATCCAGTCACCGTGAGGAGTCTCTGGGCATTAGCTGTGTCTTACTTAGTCCTGCTTTAGGAAGCCAAATCTGGGAGTACTCCCAGCATATAGGCAGGTGCCTGCCTGGTGCCTCCTCTTAGGCTGAGGCTCGATGTCCTGGACTCTGCTCCTACCCCTTTCTTCCTTGGACGAGCTTCTGGGCCTCCACTGGACAGCTTATGTCACTCATACTATTCCCACCTCTCCAGGGCATGGCCTCCACCTCCACACCACCCCTGCCTTCAATTCCATACTGTAGCACAGTGCTTACTAATAAATGAGCTTTGAAGTCTCTTGCCCTATGGTAAACACAGGTTCATCTAGTTCTGATGAGCACATCGTTTCCACTCCCAAACAGTAGGAGGTATTTGAGGTGAAATTAAGATGTCCCCAAGTTTCACCTGACCTAGGTGCACACATCTTTTCCTAGTTGTTCAAACAGTAATCTAGGTACTCCTGTTAGATTGTTACAGATATAATTAAGGTTCCCAATCAGTTGACCTTAAGATAGGGAGAATACGTGTACCTCCTCTAATCAAATGAGCCTATTGATTGATAATTAACTTAATGAGCACCAAGGCATGAGTCTGAATGAATAAGCTGATGTTCATGATGTTCTAGGGGGCAAGATCGAAGGATAGCTGTTTAAGATATTTGATTTGTATAACTGCCCTTCATCTCCCCCCTTATTAAAAACAGAGAGTGTTGGAGCTTGCTTAGCATGTGTGAGGCACTGGGTTGATTCACAGTACCACATGCAAGTAAATAAAGATATTGTGTCCATCTACAAGTTTAAAAAAAAAAAAGAAATGAAAAGAAAAAGAACCTCAGAACTGACAAGCAGCAGGCTGATATCAATCATGGGAATGAAAAATCACTGTTCCTCAGCTAGTTTCCAGATCTAAGGTGGTTCAAGTCAAAAGCACAGAATGGAAGGGAGGGGCCCCTGATCCTTCCTCACAGGGGGAGTCTTTACTATCCCTTAATGGTAACTACAGAGCGAATAAAGAGGAATGCTCAGAATTTCTAACCAAGATACAGGGTCTGCACTGAAATGGATTCCAAAGGACACAAATCACCATTGTGGCCCATTGATTAAAGTTAGAGTCTTTGTTTTTCCCTTTTTGAAAGTTGGCATCTCTCTATGTTGCCCAGGCTGGACTTGAACTCCTGGGCTCTAGTGATCCTCCAGCTCAGCCTCCCCTGGAGCTGTCACTACAGGCACCACCATCATGCACAGCTTAGAGAAAGGTTTTATGAAAACTGCGTGATAAATGGAGACCTGGCCAAAGTCTATCTCGCAGGGGATAAAGTGGGTCTGGTCTCACTCTTTATTTCTACAGTCACTGCTTCATCTCCTTGCACTCCTTGGACTGAGACATCTGAAAAACCATGAATCCAAAATATATTTTTCCTACTCTAAGTTGTTCTTGTCTGACTTTTTGGTCCCATGGCAAAAAGCTGACTAACACTCATGGTGAGGATGGATGTTATCAATGGAAAATGCATTTTTGAGAAACACTAAGACCAATGCTCCATTATAATCAGAAAATATGATCATGTTAATGGAATATGAACATGAATGACTCCAGTAAAACCAATCTCACCGACAATTGATGCATTTCGCCTGCAGAGATAACCAGGCATATGGAAAGCCATCAGTGCCACCTCAGCTTTGAGGGCACTCAGATGCATCATTGGTGGATGCACAAATTGGCGGAAGCTGGCCTTGACATTATGCCTGCTTTGTTTTTGTAACTGAGGTGAAATTCACATAACATAAAATTAACCATTTCAAACAATTGAAACATTTCAGTGACATTTGGTGCACCCATGTTATTTTAATCTTTACCTCTATCTAATTCCACAGCATTTCATCATGCTAAAAGGAAACCCCATCCGTTGAGCAGTCATTCCCTATTACTCTCTCCCCAGCCCCAGGCAACTGGGAATTTACCTTCAGTCTTTATAGATCTACCTAGTCTGAACATTTTCCTATAAGTGGATCATGTGATCTTTTCAGTAGATCCTGTGATCTTTCAAGTCTAGATTCTTTTGCTTACCATATCATTTTCTGGGCTCCTCCATATTGTAATATGTACTTGTTCTTTTTTTTTTTTTTATAGCTGAATACTATTTTACTGTGTGAACCTGCTTTTTTTTTTGGAGGGGGGTATCCAGTATTGAAGTGAGGGGCACTTGGCCACTGAGCCACATCCCAGCCATATTTTTTGTTTTATTTAGAGATAGGGTCTCACTGAGTTGCTTAGCACTTTGCTGTTGCTGTGGCTGGCTTTGAACTTGCAATCCCCCTGCCTCAGACTCTTGAGTCGTGTACCATCACCCCTGGCTTGCACCTGTTTTTTGATCCACTGATTTCTCTTCCGGACATTTATTCCAAGAAAATGATCATGTATTTCTGTATAGAATAGCTATTCATATTTTTCTGAGATTTGTAGATGGCCACAAGATGAGACTGGAAAAAGTTACAATTCTTATATGTGATGTGGTACTATGAAGGTGTCACCAGTTATGTCACAGGGGATTATTTTGTAGTAGAAAATCAGTAGATCACAAGTTGAAAACTCTTTAAAAAAAGATTATACATTTTTGAGTTCTATATAATTCCATTTTCACTTATTCTTTTTTCCTTTTTAAAAAATTTGTTCTTTTTAATTATACATGGCAGTAGAGTGTATTTTGACATGTTTTTACAAAGATGGAGTACATCTTATTCTAATTAGGATCCAGTCTTGTATTTCTACATGATGTGTAGATTCACTATGGTGCATTTATATATGTACATAGGAAAATTCTGCCAGATTCATTCCACTGTCTCTCCTATTCCTATTCCTCTCCCTTCCCTTCATTCCCCTTCATCTAATCTATGGAATTTCTATCCCCTCTCTTATTGAGGGATAGCTTCCTCATATCAGAGAAAACATTTGACCTTTGTTTTTTTTGGGGGGGGATTGATTTATTTTGCTTAGCATATAGTCTCCAGATCTACCTTTTAGCAGCAAATGTCGTAAAGTCATTCTTTTTTTTTTTTTTAATGGCTGAGTAGTAAGTATTCTGTTGACTCTTTCCATTATATTCTGTTGACTCTTTCCATAACACACATTAGAGTGTGTGTTACTTAGGGAGCATCTATTGCCACAGTGTACCACATACTTTTCTGAATATAAGTGACTAGACCAGACAAAAATTACTGACTCCAGGTAGCTTGCTATCCTCTGGTGTGTTTCAGTTTAGTGGGGGACAATAACCAGGGTTGGATTTTTCCCGAGCCCTCTGCTAACATTGTGCTTTTCAGGATGTGCTTTAAATTGCTGATGGCCTTTGTTTTTTAAGCCCTGTGGTCCCCCTGGCCCTAAGTCAGATCAACCTCTCTCCCCAAATGGGCACTGTGAGCATCCAATGGTGCAGAGGGGAAATGAGGCTCAGGGAGATGAGGATGTTCAAAGTCCCAGCATGGGTGAAGCTGAGAGTGGGTCCAGGTGCACCATCTTGTCCACAAATCTAGGCTGCCTTCCCCTTGACCTTGTGAGAACCCCTGTCTGCCCCATGCACCTGACAGGGAGGCCCAAGACAGTAGTGGCCAACACATCTCCCCCTCCCACCACCTCTGCCTCCTCACAGCTCCTGAGTCATGTATAAAACATTCCCTGAAACCACTTATTCCTCATGCATTTTCCATGAGGCTGGATCCATGTTTAAACATACAAACATAAAAATATCAAGAAGCACTTTTTTTTAAAGGCCATGTTTTATATAATACTAGGAGACCCATTTCTATGTGTGGCCTTCTCCAGAGCCTGCCTCCCAAGGTCATTTGTCCCTTCTGTCCTTCTCCCCTCCTCTGCTACTGGCTCCTCAGTCAACATTGCCCCTACCCCTTCCTCAGCTTCTGCCCATTGCCAAGTTTATTTCCATCTTCCTTTTCTTTCTGAATGTGTTTTCCTTTACCCATTGACCTTGCTCCCAAAGTTCCTCTCTGTCTGGGTTTCTACCTTTACTTTTCTGGTTCTTCCTGACTGCGTTTCTCTCTTTCTCTCTCTCTGACTCTTTCTGTTTCTTGCTCTGAGTGAATGTCCCCACTTGGTCTCTGTCAGGGTTTCTCTTGCTACTTCCTGGTGACCCAAAGACTTGAAAGTAATAGATATGACAGCAAGACCAAGGATTGGTGACAGTGAGGGGATAACTGGAACCCTAGACACCGTTGGCGGGCGTGTTAATTGGGGCAACCATTCTGAAGACCATTTATCAGTTCCTGCTAAAGCTGAATGGTAATTTGCCCTATGACCAGATATTCTATCCCTTGGTATCTTTTGAGGAACAATGAGGGTGAATAACTCCTGAAAAGTTGGGAAAGGAATGTTCATGCCAGCTTGATTCATAAGAGCCAGGAAAACAGTCCCTAGGGCCATCATAGGAGAGTGTAATTGAATTCTAGTCTATTTATACATTGGATACTGCACAGTAATAAGAATAATGAGCTACAACTATACACAAAGATGTAGCTAAAACTCCAAAACTTAATATTTGGAAAAAATTGAATATATACTGCATGATTCTGTTGACATAAATTACAAGGGTACACCAATGGTACAGAATAGAAGACAGAGAGACAAACCCACATAAATACTGTTATGTCAATCTAGACAAAGGCATCAAAAACATTCATCGGAGAAAAGATAGCCTATTCCATAAGTGGTGCTGGGAAAACTGGAAATCCACGTGTAACAAAATGAAGTTAAACCCCTATCTCTCACTCTGCATGAAACTCAAAATGGATCAAAGATTTAGATACTAGGACAGAGACCCTGTGCCTAATATAAGAAAAAGTAGGCCCAAATCTTCACCATGTCGCCCTAGGACCTGACTTATTTAACCAGACTCCTAAAGCACAAAAAGCAAAATCAAGAACCAATAAATGGGATGGATTCAAACTAAAAAGTTTCTTCTCAGCAAAGGAAACAATCAGTAATGTGAAAGGAGAGCCTATAGAATGGGAGAAAATCTTTACCACATGCACCTCAGGTAGAGCAATAATCTCCAGGACACATAAAGAACTCAAAAAACTTAACACCAAAAAAAAAAAAAAAACATAAAACCAAATAACCCAATGGCTAAGGAACTGAACAGACACTTTACAGAAGAAGAAATACAATCAATCAACAAATGTATGAACAAATGTTTAACCACTCTAGTAATTAGAGAAACGCAAATAAAAACTAAAATTTCATCTCACTCCAGTCAGAATGGCAATTATCAAGAATATAAGCAACAATAAATGTTGGTGAGGATGTGGCAAAAAATGTATACCCATACATTGGGACTGCAAATTGATGGAACCATTATGGAAAGTGGTATGGAGATTCCTCACAACATTTGAAATGGAACAACTTGGAATTTACCCAGCTATCCCACTCCTAGGTTTATACCTAAAGGACTTAAAATCAGCATACTACAGTAATGCAGCCACATCGCTATTTATAGCAGCTCAACTCACAATAGCCAACCTAGGGAACTAACCTAGGTGACCTTCAACCGATGAATGGATAAAGAAAATGTGATCTATATACACAATGGAATATTACTCAGCATTAAAAGAGAACCAAATTATGGTATTTGCTGGTAAATGGATGATGCTGGAGAATATCATGTTAAGTGGGAAAAGCTAATCCCCCCAAAACCAAAGGCTAAATGTTTTCTCTGATATGAGGATGCTAATTCAAACTAAGGTAGAGGGAGCTAGGGAAGAATAAAGATACTTTGGACTAGATAGAGGGGAGTAAAGGGAGAGGGAGAGGTATGGGATTAGGAAGGACAGTAGAATGAATTGAAAATTATTACCCCATATGCATACATGATTGTAGACCGTTGTGATTCTATATCATGTACAAGAATGAGAAGTTATATTCCATTTATGTATGATGAGTCAGAGTGCATTCTACTGTCATGTATAACTAATTAGAACAAATTAAAAAAGAAACTCAAAAATTGTTTAAGGGTAAGCAAAATTCTTTCATGGTGCAGGAAGGCAGAAGGTGGCTGTCTTTGGGGAGGGTTTTGCATTGGCTTGGTGGGGAGGAACCAGAGTTCCTTCTCAGATGGTAAAATTATCTCTTTTGATTCAGGTAGAGTACGAACAGAGGTGAAATAGCCAACATGCTGCACCCTGCAACCACATTGATGTATTTTATTTTATGGGAGTTAGAGCTCAACAAGAAAATATAAAGAAAACCAGGTGAGGTGATGCACACCTGTAATCCCAGTAGCTTGGATGTCTGAGGCAGGAGGATCTCTAGTTAGAGGACAGCCTCAGCAACTTAGCAAGGTCCTAAGCAACTTATTGAGACCCTGTCTGTAAATAAAAAATGAAAAGGGCTGGGGATGTGGTTCAGTGGTAAAGTGCCCAATATAAGAAAAAAAGAATAAAAATATAAAGAAAAAAATTGTAATACATGGTATTGCTCATAAGTTATTGGTATTAGCTGTAGTACCACAATTGACAAATGATTCAGACCCACAAGTTCAGGTGTGTTTCTGACCCTTTGGTCATGACAGAGCTGGGCATCTGTGTCCCTCAAGCCTAAAGGACCACCTTCCTACTGACCCTAATGGGACCCCACAAACATCATGGTCACCTGGAGAATCTACCACTCAGGGTCTTTGGACGGAGTGTCTGCCGGCCCCTGCTGCCGTCCGGCTGCCCTATGCTAGGTGCTCTGAGGCTTGGCTGTTTTGTCACTGCTCCTCCCTGACTCTTGTGACTAGGGCTTAACACAACATGGCTGTGATCAGCCAGCAGTTCACCAAGGGGACAAAACCGGAATCCAAGTGAACAGCAAGAGGGTGGCCCAGCAGGAATCCTCAGGGAACCATTCCACCCACAGAGCCAGCCCTCAGAACACTGTCCTACCAATGAAGGACCACAGGAGAGGGCAGGAGAGGGACCACAACTCCAGCCTGGGGATACTGTAAAGGATTTTATTGATGTTTTTCTTCTTTATCTGCATTCTCCCAGGAGGGGAGGAAACACAGAGGCCAGTTTTCCAGTTTCAACAGCATAGAACCCTTGAAGGCAAACAAAAACTCTACTTACATTTATTGATGGGGAGGAACTGGGATTTGGAGGACTCCAGCACTATTAGTTAAATAATAGTGCTTAAAAATTCATTGAATTTGGCCATTCCCCCATAAGTAATTTGGAATTTTCCTGTTGAGTATACTCTTTTCCTTTGTCTATGAATATTAATGCTCCTCTCAGAGAGATCTACTTGAAAAAAAAGGGATACATTAAATATCTACAGATTTTTCTAATTCCTCTTTGGTGACGTGCTGTCATTATATCAAATTACTGAGATGGGCTCTGCTCTCTCTCTCACTACCTCTCTCTTTATTTTTGGGTGAAAATTATGGGATATAAAGTATATATAAATGGAGCAAAGGAGAAAAAAACTGTTGAGAGCCACAGCCGAAGGGGCCCCAGCAAACTTCCAGCTGCCAGCAAACTTCCAGCTGCCAGCAAACTTCCAGCTGCCAGCTGATGATTGGCTCACAGCGGCCCCAGCAACTTCTAGCTGCCAACTGATTGGCTCCTCTGCGGTGATGCTCACTGGGCTGTTTCCCTGCCCTTTCAGACCACGGAGCTGCTCATTGGGGGACTCTTTTGGCTCCGCCCACACGACCCAGCCAATAGGCCTCAAGAGCAGGAGGAGTGGGGGAGGTTGAGAGGCTTGTGGGAAGCCAGTGGCGGCAGTTGGGCTCTGAAGGTTTTCCTGAGGAGCTGTTTTATTTGGCGTGTGTGGTTCTAAAAATAAAGTTCGTTTCTTTTGACAAGTGGGTCCTGAATTGTGCCCAGCCAGACTGCGGCAAAAAACTGTAAAGGAAGAATAGAGGAAGAGGAGGTGTTAGGTATTCTGCTGGTATAGTAGCCAGTTAATTAATCAGCAGTGGTGAGGAAAAATTGCAGAAGGGATGAGATTGCCCTTCATGTTGCTGGGGCTGGCACTGGACAAATGCTATGGAATGTGAACACACGGTTAGGCATGCAGAACAGGATTATGGGAATATCTTCCCATCTTTGTGTTTCTCGTGGAAGGATGAAAAATGTCATGCTGTTGTTTGGCTGAACTGAGGGGGCAGGGTCAGGGAGATTAGTGGAGCATGCACAGTCTGTCAAGGCAATTTTTTTCATTTATTTATTTATTTTTGCATTACAATTCTTAATACACCATTATACCATAATTTATCATATCTCTGATTATATATAAGGTATGTTGACACGAAATTCACATCTTCATACATGTATAATGATGAGGGTCTCCTTTCACCATCTATGCTATTCCCCTTCTCCCTCCCTTTCCCTCCCACCCCTATTCCCTATCTAGAGGTAATCTTCCTCCCTTGCTCTCCCTCCCAATCCCATTTTGAGTCACCCCCCCCCATATCAGAGAAGACATTCAGCATTTGTTTTTTTGGGATTGGTTAACTTCACTTAGCATAATCTGCTCTAATGCCATCCATTTCCCTGCAAATGCCATGATCTTATTCTTTTTTATCGCCCAGTAATATTCCATTGTGTATAAATGCCACGTTTTTTTAATCCATTCATCCACTGAAGGATATCTAAGTTGGCTCCACAGTTTAGCTATTGTGAATTGTGCTGCTATAAACATTGATGTGGCTGTGTCCCTGTAATAAGCTGTTTTTAGGTCCTTTGGATATAGTCCTAGAAGAGGAATGGCTGGGTCAAATGGTGGTTCCATTCCCAGTTTTCCAAGGAATCTCCATACTGCTTTCCAAATTGGCTGCACCAATTTGCAGTCCCACCAGCAGTGTATGAGTGTACCTTTTTCCACCGCATCCTCACCAGCACTTGTTGTTGTTTGTCTTCATAATGGCTGCCACTCTTATTGGAGTGAGGTGGTATCTTAGAGTAGTTTTAATTTGCATTTCTCTGATTGCTAGAGATGATGAGCATTTTTTCGTATATTTGTTGATTGTTTATATATCCTCTTCTGAGAAGTGTCTGTTCAGGTCCTTGGCCCATTTGTTGATTGGGTTATTTGTTTTTTGTTGTTGTTGTTGTTTAACTTTTTGAGTTCTTTGTATATCCTAGAGATTAGAGCTCTATCTGATGTGTGAGAGGTAAAAATTTGTTCCCAGGATGTAGGCTCCCTATTCACCTCACATACTATTTCTTTTGCTGAGAAAAAACTTTTTAGTTTGAATCCATCCCATTTGTTGATTCTTGGTTTTAATTCTTGTGCTATAGGCGTCTTATTAAGGAAGTTGGAGCCTGGGCCCCACATGATGGAAATTAGGGCCTACTTTTTCTTCTATTAGATGCAGAGTCTCTGGTTTAATCCCTAGATCCTTGATCCATTTTGAGTTAACTTTTATGCATGGTGAGAGATAGGGGTTTAATTTCATTTTGTTGCATATGGATTTCCAGTTCTCCCAGCACCATTTGTTGAAGATGCTATCCTTTCTCCAGTGCACGATTTTGGCACCTTTGTCTAATATAAGGTAGTTGTAATTTTGTGGGTTAGTCTCTGTGTCCTCTATTCTGTACCATTGGTCTTATAGCCTGTTTTGGTGCCAGTACCATGCTGTTTTTGTTACTATTGCTCTGTAGTATAGTTTAAGGTCTGGTATAGCGATACCACCTGTTTCATTCTCCCTGCTTAGAATTGCTTTAGCTATTCTGGGTCTCTTATTTTTCCAGATGAATTTCATGATTGCTTTTTCTATTTCTATGAGGAATGTCGAGGCAAGGTTTTAACTCTTTGAGGACACCTTTGCCTACCCTCCCTCCCCCAGCTCCAGCTTCTCCTTCTCCCAGCCCAGGAGCACATCTGTAGGGAACTCTGGCTGCAAATAGCAAGCACGAAGGGGCTGATTGATAGTGACATGCAGGATGTGTGCATATGTGTGTGGTGCATGTGCGTGTGCATGCTCCTATGTGTGTGTGTTGGTGCCTATGTATGATTGGAAGGGTGACATTGTGATAGTAGGAGCAAATGTGACTCCATTTTGTTTTATGACTTCATCCTGTAAAACAACCATGCCAAGTAGAAGAGTCATAACTGGGGCAAAATGTTCTTTTCCTTTTGCTATAGAAACCTTTAAGAACATGGAACTACCTAAAGGGGCATTGTTTCTGTAACTAGGGTAACGGGGCTCTGTTTCTGTAACTGGGGTGACTGGGATAACTGTGATTGGTTAGGCTTCCCTCCGCTTGACTGCACTGTCCCGCTTCTGTAACCTGGCTTGCTTGCATTGGCTAGACCCTCCGAACATCCCTTTTGTGGTTTTCAGGCTTATAAGAAGTGCCCTTGTAATTGTTTGGGGCTGATCAGGGGAACAGCTTTATGTTCTGGTCAGCTGCCACAGGTGTGCTTCAATAAAGGCTTGATTCGATTATACGTGAGTGGTCTGGAAGTCAGTTTATGAAACCCTGGGACAAAGCTTTAACTATAACAACATATTTCCTCTCCCTCAAAAGCATTTTTTGTTCACTCTGGAAATGGGTGTTTCTGACCCCATCTCCCCCTGTCCTAGCACATTCCTTTGAAAATGAACAGTGTCTTGAATTCTGAGATGGCTGCAAAGCAGACAGTGTTGGAAAGGAGGCTTTGGGGTTGACACTGGGGCTTCCTCTGCATGGCCTTTAGTTTGCAGAGCCCACCCAGCAGGGTGGACCAACTGGAGAGGAAATATGCATCCCCTGGAGCCATCTGAATTCCAGTGCAACTGCAGAAGTGACCATCCCCGGGGCTGAAGCAGGAGGAAGAGCCTCCAGCTGGTATTCAGTGCTCACTCCAAAGCAATGACTTGCCAACTTCATCAGCAAAACCTTGTCTTAATTCCTGTAACTTCCCATGGCACTTTACCATCTTTAAACACTGGCAAATCCCTGGTCCTGAGGAAGGATCCATTCATTCATTGGGAAAATGAAGAGTGATTGTCCCTACCTGTCCTGGGAATGGGCTCTGAGGGGTCTGTGTGGCAGATGAGGATGCTGAGGGTGGAGAGGGAAGGACTCAGTCTAGGCTAGAAAGTACACACAGGAGGATCTCAAGCCATGTCTCCAGGACTCACTCCAAGGCTCACGGTTCTTTGTCCTGAGATAGATGGCATGGATGCCCTGCAGTGCTCTACCACCTTCTCCAGGCCCAGCCTGTGACTATTCGCTCATCACGTGAGCCTAGTGGAAGCCTAGTGGGACTGGAATCCAAGTCCATGAATCAGCAGCATCTCCCACCTGAGAGCTTGTGTAAGTTGCTCAGCCCAATGCCTGGCCCAGGAAAGGCATTGAGGATACCAACTTCTCTCCAGAGACTGGGTGAGAAGGGCAGGCATACAGAAAGTGGAAGTGCACTTGTTAAATAGTTTTCTTTCTTTTTTTTTTATTTTTTAATTTTTTATTGTGGGTTGTTCAAAACATTACAAATTTCTTGACATATCATATTCGACACTTTGATTCAAGTGGGTTATGAACTCAAACCTTCACCCCATACACAGATTGCAGAATCACATCAGTTACACATCCATTGATTTACAAATTGCCATACTAGTGTCTGTTGTGCTCCGCTGCCTTTCCCATCCTCCACTGTATAACTCTGAGGGTCTCCTTCCATTACCATGCAATTTCCCTTCTCTCTCCCTTTCCCTCCCACCTCTCATCCCTGTTAAATGTTAATCTTCTTCTCCTGCTCTTCGTCCCTACTCTGATCTTAGTTACTCTCCTTATATCAAAGAAGACATTTGGCATTTGTTTTTTAGGGATTGGCTAGCTTCACTTAGCATAATCT